>NC_056738.1:540117460-540417460 GCF_019279795.1 Protopterus annectens | reverse complement strand
GAACGCATATAAAACGCTTCAGAAATGAATGCACAAATCTGTTCTTTGCTTTGGCATGTTGCAATTGCTTTACAAAACTGTCTCTGTCTGCGAGTGCTATACTTCTATCAGCCTTCACACATTCTGGCATTACAAAGCATTTTCTGGACAAATAAAGGGCATAGGTCAAAACTAAGCATTTTGTAAGCAATGAAAGATATCACAATGTACAAATAGCAATGCTAAGACTGGGAAGTATTCTTTACTGTGATAATTCCACATTCACAGTATTTCTATAAATGTTACTTTCACAAATTGCATATCTTGAGACTGTATAACCCAGAAATATATTGTTCAGTTTTCTTCATCTGACATAAGCTGTAACATGACAGCAAGAAATTCCTCTGAGCACATGAGCCCTCAAGCCAGTGTTGGAGGGAAGCATTCTAGCTTATCAGTGGGAGGGTAAGCACTAGGTAGTCTATAGTACCACAAGATCTAAGTACAGATTCTTAGTTTTAGCACTTGAATTTGCTTGTTCGTGCTCAGCACTTATTTAGAACTTGTTGTTAGCACTAAATAAGCTACAAATTACTACAGCACTCAACCTTCCTCTTCACCTAGAGGTGAAACAGTTTTTGTACTTACTTTTCTCACTTGCTTAGAGAAAAACAAATCTTATACCCACTATCTTCACTTGTCTAGAGGAAAGTAGTTTTTATCCAGGCATGTCCAAGGGTCAGCTCCCAGTGTTCTCTCCTGTCTATCTGATGAATCTGGGCATCTTGAAGCAATGTAGCAATTGCCTCATGTACACAGACAACCCTCTCCTCCTACCACCCAACACCACAACCTGTGAGAGATGCATTTATTTAACCAAACTGGAGGTAAAGCTCTCTCCAACCAAGACTGCACTTGACAGTCAAGAGGACAAGGTAAACACTTGCACCACACCACACTCATCAGTGCAGTTACTGAGACATGGTTTAAACCCGTGGAGAGTATCCCAGCAGTTCCACACATTTAGACCATCGCTTGCACAGGAAGGAACAAAAACTGAAGGAGTCTCAATTTATATCAAACATGAACATAGTTAAACAGTATGCACACTTAAGCCTCTCAGTAAGCAAAGTCCCATACCATGAATGAAAATGGACGCTATAAGGAGATCGCCTGTTATTAGTATGCACCCTAGGCCATGACTCAGGATTAACAACAGTCAAATGGCAGAAGTGTCGCGCATCATTACTTAGTAAGTTACAGGGACCTGTCACTGTATTCATTTGCACTGGTCTCGATCCCCCCACTCTGTGCCACTGCAATGTAGCAATTTTGAAACCCCGGGTCAATACCTACTACCGACATATCAGGGCAGTGTTCAGAACTTCTAGTCAAGCAGCACAAAATCTGTATACCCCTGTGGAATGTCCCAGAACACAGACTGCCTACGAAGTGCAATACTCTGGCAAAGAACCTGTACGACACGGATTAATCTCTTACTTTCGTATCCTTATTGGAAGCTGAGGAAAAAAAAACAGCTTTGCAGTATTGGGCATGCATACAAAGTAAAATGGTGGGCTCAGGAAGAAAGCATCTTTCCTAGGCTTCCAGCTATTGGGGCACAGTTTCTCCTGTGTAAAATATGCCTGGAACAATGGGGAACGATCTAGAAAAGATAAAACCTTCATTATTTTTGCATAAAACCTTCATTATTTTTGCATGTCTATGAGGATACGGACCTTGTTTGTATAAATTATTTATACAGGTTGAACCTGTATAAACAATTTATACAAACAAGGTCCGTAACTGTGCAGCATAGGATGTATAGTACGTGTCTTAACTGTTTGCAGATTTTAGTGTTTAAGCAAAATGTGTCGTATGTGGAAAGAAAGCTTACTAGGGAACATCAGAAATGGGATAGAAACGGGGGGCGTGGCCAAGGATGAACACAGGATAGCAGCAGATTTCTTCAGCTCCACCAATTTCATTACATTGACAGGAATTAATTACTTAAAAATTAATTTTGAAGTAATTTTCTTTCTAAATATGTTTGTTTTATATAGTTCTTGAACTATATCTAAAAAAGAAAGGAAATCTTAATAATATTCCTGTCAGAAATTACTTTGGAAATTTTCCTGTCAGTTTATCAGTCTGAAATGAGTTCCAGTAAGACAAATTCTCAAGACTCCAGCATCAAGAAAGAACTTCAGTCTCTGATAATTATAGTCCAGCAACTTACTGCTAAGATGGATAAAATGGATACTAAAATAGACACTTTCATAGAAAAACTACAAAACAAATAGACTTGTTACATATGGACCTGCAACAACAGAAGATCCAGATGACAGGCATAGAAGAAGCTGTGAATGACATGGAAAATAGAATACGAGAAGAGGAAATCAACATTGAGTTTCTGCTGAAACAAAATACACATTTACAAACAAAGCTGGATGACCTGGAAAATAGATCTAGGCAATAACATTAGGATTTTTGGACTGCCAGAAAATATTGAAGGTAACAATATTACTTCTTTTTAACAACATGGCTCCCTAAAACTTTAGATTTACCAGAAGCATTCTCTTTTGGTATCGAAAGAGCACATAGATCTATAGCTAATATTAACTCTAACAAAAACTATCCTAGATCAGTTATAGTTAGATTTCTATCATCTTTTGATAAAGAGATGGTTCTTAAATCTGCTTGGGCTAAAGCTCCTGTTAAGATTAATGAAACAACTGTGCATTTTGACAATGACTATTCTTCCATGGTATTAGCTAAAAGAAAAGTTTTTCTGCCACTAATAAGGGAGCTTAAAAAAGCACAGTTTAAAACATACCTTCTGTTTCCTGCCAAGCTTAAAATCTTCCTTCCTGATGGTCCTAAAATTTTCGATGACTTAGACTCTGCTTTACTGTTTATCAAAAAATAAGATTTTGGAAAAAATAGAAGAAATGGAATGGGCTAGTCCTTCGTTAAAGAGACTGGCAACTGAAACTTCGTGGAAGACTTCAGAGAAGAAGAAGAGACTAAAAACAAATGATTTGTACTATGTTTTTTTTTCTCACATCATTTTATTTTATTATTAATCTTTTTAAATATAGTTCCTGCATTTCCAAGAAGCAACAAATATTTTGAAAAGATTTAATCAAAGTTATTCTCTGTGTGCAAAGAAATGTTTTGTTTCATAACTAGTCAAAATATCTGGAGATTTAATGGCAAGATGTGATTTAACTTGTTTCTCTTTCTGAAGAGGAAAAATAAGGTCAGTAATTTGATACATTTTTTCCTTTAAAAGTTTATATGTTCTTCAAATGCTATTCCTAATTATACTTTCTTGATTACACTGCTTATGCTTGTTTGTAAATAATCTGTCATGCTTTAACTAATAATAATTAGAACTAAATAATAGTAAATAATATGTTTTATTTTTAACTCTATTAATATAAACAGTAAGTAACATTCTATTGTATATACTTCTTATAGCTTTCTCTTACATTTTTTTTTATTTCTGCCTTACACCCTTTTACTTTCTACTCTCTTTTCTTTTCTTTATTAATATATAGAAATGCTTTTGATCATATAGACACAGTAAATAATAAGATTTGCATAGGAGTTGAGTTGGGACAAAAATGTTGAGTTTTGTTACTTATTAATAATTTTGGGCTTGATTTCACTTACATAGAGTCTGTAATAGAATAGTCTGTAGAATGCATTGTGAAGGTTTTGTCATGTTTAGATGCATTTACACTGCTAAATGAATGTTTGTCACTAGTTTTTAATAAGTTTCCCGCCAAAATGTTAAGAGAGACAATCTGGGATGTGGGCTGTCTCATGCACAGTGTCCATGAGCTACTTCAAAAGCTTCAACTCTCAGAATTCTCACAAAGAAGCTGAAAACAGCTGGTCTCACCTTTGACCTAGATATCACACTGACACATCACAGATACAGGAATAGCAGATTAATAATATGTGTTAAAAACCTATGTCCCAAACATATACACTACTATAACTCATTTAATTAATCTGATTGACAAGCATAAATAATTTTATAACTCTATACTGGAAGAAATTGTCATGTGATATATTTTAAAGCAGTAGTATAACATGTTTGTAAAATCTGGTTACTAAAATGTGTTTGCTGTGCATTATTTTGTATAAAGCAGACAGATTTATTGAAGGGACAGCAATGTAAGATGGTGCTCAGTAAAGATACAACTCAGTGAGATCAGATATATATATATATGTGTGTGTGTGTGTGTGTGTGTATGTGTGTGTGTGTGTATGTGTGTGTGTGTGTTTGTGTGTATGTGTGTGTGTATGTGTGTGTGTGTGTGTTTGTGTGTGTGTGTATGTGCATGTGTATGTGTGTGTGTGTGTGTGTGTGTGTATGTGTGTGTGTGTGTGTATGCATGTGTATATATATATATATATATATATATATATATATATATATATATATATGTATATGTGTATATGTGTGTATGTGTGTATGTATGTATATATATATATATATATATATGTGTGTGTGTGTGTGTATGTGTGTGTATGTAGATATGTATATAAATGTTTCTGAGAATCTGCTTAACTATGAAGTATGATTTATAACAATTTCTATGAATACAATATTTTATTCTATTGGCAATAATGAGTTTGAGTAAATGCTCATATACAAGCAATTCAAGGTTTTTTTGGAAGCTGTTAACTGTATTTACATGACAGAAAATAGATGCATCCTAATATATGTAATGTCTGAATCATATTAGCCAAAGTTTTTGATTTAAATGAATGTTAGAACTTATTTTTATCTCCTCTTGATTTCTAACATCAAGATTATTTGAATGCTATTTGAATACAAGTGTTTTATATTACATGGATGTATATAGTAGTATGAACAGTTTTAAAAAAAAAAAGTTTATTTTAGTTTATATGATGCTGTTTTACCAAATGTGTAGTCTTGTCTTGCTAGATAATTGAATTGAAAACTGTTAACTTCAGTTAAATATAACTAGTATTAAATTGATAAGGTGGTAGCTGACGACTGCTGCTTAGGGTAGGGGTTAACTTGAGTGGTAAATACTACTCTAAGTTGGAGTTTATAACTCCAGGCTGGATGCAAGGTTTAATCCTTACATTATTTTCACTTGTTCATTGTTATTTGTATATAGTTTTGACATCCACAATATATTTTGTACATTCATTGTCACTACAAACAAAATTGAATCCTATACGAAATCCCATAAGAGATTCAATAAATACAGCTATATTTAAAGGTACACCTAAAGGAGGAGATTTAACATTACTTATCTTGTTATTTGTTATTTTGATCATAAGATTCTTAAGTTTTAAAAATACCAAATGACATCTTTAAAAGGAATTTCTTTAAACATTAATAGATTGAATAATCCATGTAAAAGGGCAAGCCTAATAAGATACATTAATTTACATAAGGCCAACTTAGTCTTCCTACAAGAAACCCATCTCTTGAAAAAGATATTGATAAACTAGTGTCCGTTAAGTGTTCTATTTCACTTGAATTTGCTTGTTCGTGCTCAGCACTTATTTAGAACTTGTTGTTAGCACTAAATAAGCTACAAATTACTACAGCACTCAACCTTCCTCTTCACCTAGAGGTGAAACAGTTTTTGTACTTACTTTTCTCACTTGCTTAGAGAAAAACAAATCTTATACCCACTATCTTCACTTGTCTAGAGGAAAGTAGTTTTTATCCAGGCATGTCCAAGGGTCAGCTCCCAGTGTTCTCTCCTGTCTATCTGATGAATCTGGGCATCTTGAAGCAATGTAGCAATTGCCTCATGTACACAGACAACCCTCTCCTCCTACCACCCAACACCACAACCTGTGAGAGATGCATTTATTTAACCAAACTGGAGGTAAAGCTCTCTCCAACCAAGACTGCACTTGACAGTCAAGAGGACAAGGTAAACACTTGCACCACACCACACTCATCAGTGCAGTTACTGAGACATGGTTTAAACCCGTGGAGAGTATCCCAGCAGTTCCACACATTTAGACCATCGCTTGCACAGGAAGGAACAAAAACTGAAGGAGTCTCAATTTATATCAAACATGAACATAGTTAAACAGTATGCACACTTAAGCCTCTCAGTAAGCAAAGTCCCATACCATGAATGAAAATGGACGCTATAAGGAGATCGCCTGTTATTAGTATGCACCCTAGGCCATGACTCAGGATTAACAACAGTCAAATGGCAGAAGTGTCGCGCATCATTACTTAGTAAGTTACAGGGACCTGTCACTGTATTCATTTGCACTGGTCTCGATCCCCCCACTCTGTGCCACTGCAATGTAGCAATTTTGAAACCCCGGGTCAATACCTACTACCGACATATCAGGGCAGTGTTCAGAACTTCTAGTCAAGCAGCACAAAATCTGTATACCCCTGTGGAATGTCCCAGAACACAGACTGCCTACGGCGCAATACTCTGGCAAAGAACCTGTACGACACGGATTAATCTCTTACTTTCGTATCCTTATTGGAAGCTGAGGAAAAAAAAACAGCTTTGCAGTATTGGGCATGCATACAAAGTAAAATGGTGGGCTCAGGAAGAAAGCATCTTTCCTAGGCTTCCAGCTATTGGGGCACAGTTTCTCCTGTGTAAAATATGCCTGGAACAATGGGGAACGATCTAGAAAAGATAAAACCTTCATTATTTTTGCATAAAACCTTCATTATTTTTGCATGTCTATGAGGATACGGACCTTGTTTGTATAAATTATTTATACAGGTTGAACCTGTATAAACAATTTATACAAACAAGGTCCGTAACTGTGCAGCATAGGATGTATAGTACGTGTCTTAACTGTTTGCAGATTTTAGTGTTTAAGCAAAATGTGTCGTATGTGGAAAGAAAGCTTACTAGGGAACATCAGAAATGGGATAGAAACGGGGGGCGTGGCCAAGGATGAACACAGGATAGCAGCAGATTTCTTCAGCTCCACCAATTTCATTACATTGACAGGAATTAATTACTTAAAAAATTAATTTTTGAAGTAATTTTCTTTCTAAATATGTTTGTTTTATATAGTTCTTGAACTATATCTAAAAAAGAAAGGAAATCTTAATAATATTCCTGTCAGAAATTACTTTGGAAATTTTCCTGTCAGTTTATCAGTCTGAAATGAGTTCCAGTAAGACAAATTCTCAAGACTCCAGCATCAAGAAAGAACTTCAGTCTCTGATAATTATAGTCCAGCAACTTACTGCTAAGATGGATAAAATGGATACTAAAATAGACACTTTCATAGAAAAAACTACAAAACAAATAGACTTGTTACATATGGACCTGCAACAACAGAAGATCCAGATGACAGGCATAGAAGAAGCTGTGAATGACATGGAAAATAGAATACGAGAAGAGGAAATCAACATTGAGTTTCTGCTGAAACAAAATACACATTTACAAACAAAGCTGGATGACCTGGAAAATAGATCTAGGCAATAACATTAGGATTTTTGGACTGCCAGAAAATATTGAAGGTAACAATATTACTTCTTTTTAACAACATGGCTCCTAAAACTTTAGATTTACCAGAAGCATTCTCTTTTGGTATCGAAGAGCACATAGATCTATAGCTAATATTAACTCTAACAAAACTATCCTAGATCAGTTATAGTTAGATTTCTATCATCTTTTGATAAAGAGATGGTTCTTAAATCTGCTTGGGCTAAAGCTCCTGTTAAGATTAATGAAACAACTGTGCATTTTGACAATGACTATTCTTCCATGGTATTAGCTAAAAGAAAAGTTTTTCTGCCACTAATAAGGGAGCTTAAAAAAGCACAGTTTAAAACATACCTTCTGTTTCCTGCCAAGCTTAAAATCTTCCTTCCTGATGGTCCTAAAATTTTCGATGACTTAGACTCTGCTTTACTGTTTATCAAAAAAATAAGATTTTGGAAAAAATAGAAGAAATGGAATGGGCTAGTCCTTCGTTAAAGAGACTGGCAACTGAAACTTCGTGGAAGACTTCAGAGAAGAAGAAGAGACTAAAAACAAATGATTTGTACTATGTTTTTTTTTTCTCTCTCATCATTTTATTTTATTATTAATCTTTTTAAATATAGTTCCTGCATTTCCAAGAAGCAACAAATATTTTGAAAAAGATTTAATCAAAGTTATTCTCTGTGTGCAAAGAAATGTTTTGTTTCATAACTAGTCAAAATATCTGGAGATTTAATGGCAAGATGTGATTTAACTTGTTTCTCTTTCTGAAGAGGAAAAATAAGGTCAGTAATTTGATACATTTTTTTCCTTTAAAAGTTTATATGTTCTTCAAATGCTATTCCTAATTATACTTTCTTGATTACACTGCTTATGCTTGTTTGTAAATAATCTGTCATGCTTTAACTAATAATAATTAGAACTAAATAATAGTAAATAATATGTTTTATTTTTAACTCTATTAATATAAACAGTAAGTAACATTCTATGGTATATACTTCTTATAGCTTTCTCTTACATTTTTTTTATTTCTGCCTTACACCCTTTTACTTTCTACTCTCTTTTCTTTTCTTTATTAATATATAGAAATGCTTTTTGATCATATAGACACAGTAAATAATAAGATTTGCATAGGAGTTGAGTTGGGACAAAAATGTTGAGTTTTGTTACTTATTAATAATTTTGGGCTTGATTTCACTTACATAGAGTCTGTAATAGAATAGTCTGTAGAATGCATTGTGAAGGTTTTGTCATGTTTAGATGCATTTACACTGCTAAATGAATGTTTGTCACTAGTTTTTAATAAGTTTCCCGCCAAAATGTTAAGAGAGACAATCTGGGATGTGGGCTGTCTCATGCACAGTGTCCATGAGCTACTTCAAAAGCTTCAACTCTCAGAATTCTCACAAAGAAGCTGAAAACAGCTGGTCTCACCTTTGACCTAGATATCACACTGACACATCACAGATACAGGAATAGCAGATTAATAATATGTGTTAAAAACCTATGTCCCAAACATATACACTACTATAACTCATTTAATTAATCTGATTGACAAGCATAAATAATTTTATAACTCTATACTGGAAGAAATTGTCATGTGATATATTTTAAAGCAGTAGTATAACATGTTTGTAAAATCTGGTTACTAAAATGTGTTTGCTGTGCATTATTTTGTATAAAGCAGACAGATTTATTGAAGGGACAGCAATGTAAGATGGTGCTCAGTAAAGATACAACTCAGTGAGATCAGATATATATATATATGTGTGTGTGTGTGTGTGTGTGTATGTGTGTGTGTGTGTATGTGTGTGTGTGTTTGTGTGTATGTGTGTGTGTATGTGTGTGTGTGTGTTTGTGTGTGTGTGTATGTGCGTGTGTATGTGTGTGTGTGTGTGTGTGTGTGTGTATGTGTGTGTGTGTGTGTATGCATGTGTATATATATATATATATATATATATATATATATATATATATATATGTATATGTGTATATGTGTGTATGTGTGTATGTATGTATATATATATATATATATATATATGTGTGTGTGTGTGTGTATGTGTGTGTATGTAGATATGTATATAAATGTTTCTGAGAATCTGCTTAACTATGAAGTATGATTTATAACAATTTCTATGAATACAATATTTTATTCTATTGGCAATAATGAGTTTGAGTAAATGCTCATATACAAGCAATTCAAGGTTTTGGAAGCTGTTAACTGTATTTACATGACAGAAAATAGATGCATCCTAATATATGTAATGTCTGAATCATATTAGCCAAAGTTTTTGATTTAAATGAATGTTAGAACTTATTTTTATCTCCTCTTGATTTCTAACATCAAGATTATTTGAATGCTATTTGAATACAAGTGTTTTATATTACATGGATGTATATAGTAGTATGAACAGTTTTAAAAAAAGAGTTTATTTTAGTTTATATGATGCTGTTTTACCAAATGTGTAGTCTTGTCTTGCTAGATAATTGAATTGAAAACTGTTAACTTCAGTTAAATATAACTAGTATTAAATTGATAAGGTGGTAGCTGACGTACTGCTGCTTAGGGTAGGGGGTTAACTTGAGTGGTAAATACTACTCTAAGTTGGAGTTTATAACTCCAGGCTGGATGCAAGGTTTAATCCTTACATTATTTTCACTTGTTCATTGTTATTTGTATATAGTTTTGACATCCACAATATATTTTGTACATTCATTGTCACTACAAACAAAATTGAATCCTATACGAAATCCCATAAGAGATTCAATAAATACAGCTATATTTAAAGGTACACCTAAAGGAGGAGATTTAACATTACTTATCTTGTTATTTGTTATTTTGATCATAAGATTCTTAAGTTTTAAAAATACCAAATGACATCTTTAAAAGGAATTTCTTTAAACATTAATAGATTGAATAATCCATGTAAAAGGGCAAGCCTAATAAGATACATTAATTTACATAAGGCCAACTTAGTCTTCCTACAAGAAACCCATCTCTTGAAAAAAGATATTGATAAACTAGCCACAAACAAATATACAGTATTGGTTAGTTCAGAGCACACTCAGAAAAAAAGAGGAGTTACTATTTTATGGAATAAAAGTATGCCCATTCCTAAAACCATTAAGTCTTATCAGGATGACAAAGGAATGTTTTGTATGGTTACAATACAAATTAATGGGAAGACTTACACTTTAATTAATGTATATTGGATACCTGGAATTGGTATTAATACAGTGAAACATCATCTTGATAAGATCATATCATTCTCTATAGGAGATATTATTTTAGCTGGTGACTTTAATTGTATACTACATGAAAGTGATACTACCACTATAGGAAAGAGAAGAATTACATCTAATGCAAAACATTTAAAGGATTTTGCTAATTCTTATCATTTGAATGATATTAATAATCAGATAGATTCAAAATCATTACCATACACCTTTTTTCTAACAGATACAAAACTTATTCAAAAATAGATAGGGTCTTTATTTCTAACCAGATGGTAACAGATTTAATTAATTCCAAAATCATTTCATGTCCTATATCTGATCATAATTCAATTGTTTTTGAATTCATGATAAAAATACTCATAATGTTCAGATCAAAAAGATACCTGCATACTTAACTCAACTATAAGACTATAAAGAATATATACTTTCAGAAGTAAAACATTTTTAGACATAAATAACACTCCTGAAGTCTCCATTGTTTATGTTTGGGATGCCTTAAAATCATATCTATATGGACAAAGTATCAGATGGTATAATAATAAAAGGAAATCTTGGGATAAGGAATTGTTAGATATTCAAAGTAAATTAGACTCTTATAAACATAATAATAAAGAAAATATTATGGACAAGAAAGTTATTGAAGAAATAAACAAACTAAATGAGAAATACAAAGAAATTTTAACTCATAAACTTAAAATAACTTTAGAGAAATACAAGTTTTTGTCTTATTCAATAATCCCCAAATACGTACATAGACTTAAAAATAAAACAAAAAGGTTGAATAAACAAAACCATATCAAAGAAATCTTTTCTCTAAGGAAAAAGAAGAATGTTTCTAGTATACCAGAAATACTAGATGAATTTAGAAATCACTTTCACAAAATTAACCATAATAATATTAACATGGAACCTAAAGATAAAATAAAGGAGTTTATAACCACAAATATGAATAAAAAGCTTAATAAACAACAGATTAAACTATTGGACAAGAGTATTTCATATACAGAAGTTATTACACAAATAAATAAGCTTAAATCAAACAAAGCACTGGGTAATGATGGTATTATACCAGAGATATATAAAATCCTTTCTAAAAATACATATTCATTAATACATAAGGTTTTTATTTTGGCCCAAACTGAGTTAATAACCCCCCCATCTTGGCAATATACATTTATTTCGCCAATTTTAAAACCTAATAAAGATCCAACTAGATGTTCTTCATATCGGCTCATCTCATTACTTAATGTTGATTATAAAATGTTTATGAATATCTTTGCTGATAGATTGAAGACAATCATTCCCGGCATTATAGATATAGATCAGACAGGCTTCATTGTAAATAGAAATACATTTGATAATATAACAAGAACTTTAACATTAATAGATTTTGCAAATAGGAAAAAGAAAGATTTAACACTTATTAGTCTTGATATAAGTTCAGCATTTGATTCAGTAAGTTGGGACTATCTGTTTACCTTAATGAAGTGCACAAACTTCTCGGATGCATTTGTAAATCTAATTGAACATTTATACAAAGAAACGTTGGCTTATATTAAGGTAGGAACATATGTTTCACAAAAAATACCCATTCTTAAAGGTACAAAACAAGGATGTCCACTTTCTCCACTATTATTCACTTTAGTAATGGAGCCTTGGGCTAATTTGATCAGAAACAGTACTGACATAGAGGGTTTTGAAATAGATGAAAATACAACATCCAAAATTCAACTTTTGCAGATGATGTTCTAATTACATCAGCAGGATCTAATTCTTCTATACAGTCTCTATTTGATAACATGATGAATTTTAAAAGTATTTCTGGTTTAATATTCAATGAAGAAAAACTAAAATACTACCTATATATACACGAAAAAATATTCTCATTAGTGATTTTACTAAATATGTACCCAATTCAGGTCAGATAACTTATTTAGGTATAATACTATCTAAAGATATTAAATCTATTATATATAATAATTATAATACCTGTTTTCTTAATATACAAAATCTTTTTAATACCTGGAATAATATGTTTTTACTATGGAGGAGAGACTTACAATTATTAAAATGATAATATTCCCCAAGATTTTATACTTAATACAATCAATAATACTTCCACCTACAAAAATAATTATCAAGAAACTGAACACACTAATGTTAAATTTCTTATGGGCACCTAATAGACCTAGGATTGCATTAAAGAAACATACTAATAGCTGGTCTCAAGGGGTATTTCTTTTCCAGACTTTAATTTATATACTATCTCTTCTATTGTAAAAGTTATTACTTTATTAATAGATCAGTCATATGTCACAAAATGGAAAGATTATTGGGAGCTAATTAGTATACACTTCATGAAAATCTCCTTAACACATAAAAATATGATTGTAAATAACTCCATGTTATGGTTACTAAAGGAATTTTGTACTTCACCTATTACACCTAAACATATGGTTTGTTACCCATTAAATATTATTATTAGTTATCGTAACTTTATATTCATGCACCCTAAGTATAGGGAATGGAATTTTATTGTATTTCCTATAATGTATACTCAGGGTATGCTTTTGTCATCTACTTCTGAAGGAACTCATTTAGCTATAGATAATGATCTAAAGTACTGGTATCAGTTGATATCTGATAATAAAGTTAAAAATCTAGATTTCTTAAAACAAGAATTTGATCTAAGAGAAACTTGCTGGTTAGAGGTTCAGACCTTTAGACAACATCTCATTAATAAAATAGATTTAATGTCTATAACTGTTAAATAATCTATTCCAACACTGATTGATTACTTGATATTAAATTTACAACATAAAGTTTCTGATAAAGGTAAACTTTCATACATACATAAAGTTATCAGACAAGAAACATTTTACAGTGTAGATTCATACTGGAATTATTTCACTTCTATTAATGGGGACCCACCAAATCAACAAGATAAACAATATATATTGAGATCTGCTTATAGAACTACGTCTTCCATTGTCTGGAGACATTATACATGGAAATTTTTACATAGATCTTTTTATATACCTTTGATGATGAATAAAATAAATAATAAAGATAATCTATGTAAGAGATGTAATGTAGAAATTAATGCTGACTGGGCTCATATGTTTTATGACTGTATAAAATTGAAAGAATACTGGAAGTCAATTAATGAATTTTTGCAGGCTCTTTTTACAGATAATTTCATTATTTCTAAATCTCTTATATTATTCAACACACCTGTACCTCAAAGTGTTAAAAGGTTAAGCTTCCCTTGTTATGGTCTATTCTAGCAGTGGCTAGGAAAATAATAACTAGAAATTGGATTTCAGATACACCTCCTTCGTTCAATGAATTTAAAAATGTTATGAATATAGTGTGCCATATGGAAATAAACACAATTAGGACTAGAACAAATAGAAAAACATCTTATTTTATTGTATGGGATAATTTACAAAATTTGTTAAAAAAAATTTTATTTCAATAGCATGGTATTTTAGTTTAATTAATTGATCTGATTGTAGTGGATGTCTTTGTAAATACTTTAGTTGTTTTGTTGAATATTATAATAATACCTATTTTTAATTACTTGTATAAAATTGTTATGATATTTCTCTTATATGTTAAAGCAATAAACCTGTTTTGAAAAAAAAAGAAATGGGATAGAAACAAAGCCTTCAGATTCTTTAGGAAAACTGAAAAAAAGCAAACACTAGTGGGACGACTTGTGAATCATGATTGTCATTGTGATTTATCATCGGTAATTCCCTCCGTCACTCCAAGATATGCTATAACAACTCTGGTCTGAGCTAGTCTCAGGTCATACAACATGGGCTGCTACAGGGCACTGTCATTGCACATTATCTTATTCTGTTGCCCCACAACAAGACAAATGTATAACAGCTGCACACTCTTTCATTAATTTATGGCATTCAGCTTGCCTCCTTTTTGACATTTCACGTTTTTACTCGGGGTTACTACTGTTTCAATTTTCTATAGCGGGACTTTTAACTGGGTGCTATTTTTGCACAACAAATCATACCCTTAATCAATATATAGGACTAGACTTCACCCCCCCCCCCCCATGAAAGCTCACTCTTGCCGAATTTGGGTTGTTCCAGATATACAATAAGTAGTTTATTATATTTTTAGGATGCAACTGCTAACATTTTATAGGGACTGTCCAGCTTAATGATAACCAAAGGGTAGCCTATATCAAATTCGACTTTAACTTAACAACAAGTAACTGTTGCTGTGAAACGTTGGATAGTATCAAGCAGACATCATGATAAAACAATCCCAGCATTTCTTTCTCGGGAAGACCTTCAGTCACTCATGAGGAATTATGTTGAGCATCAGACAGACAAGGCCTGCCTACCTCACGAGACACACTTTCTCTCATCCAGTAGGGAGTCAAAAAACGACGAGAGTATAAAAACAACATGCTGCAAGTCAGCATGCAACTCATGCATGCGTGCAAATACCGTTCGAGTCACCCGGGCTTTAAATTCCAGCTGTTCTGCTGTTGTTAAGCAGAGTGCAGTTCATACACAACACACATGTCTCCGTGTGTTTAGATCTACTGCTCACTACCCTCAGAAGCATCTGGCCAAAAGAAAAATAAAGTGTCCAGTGAATCGCATATACTAACACTAAATAGTGTTAATTCTCTCTGGCATGCAAGCATAATAATCTGCAACCAAAAAACCAACTAATCAAAGGAATCAAGAGCACTGTCAATGATCCGATGTTAGCCAAACAAAGCACATGGACTAAATCACTTATCATAAGTAACTGGGTATTTTAAATGGATAACTGCTATTTTGCTGATAACCAGATCAACAGCGTAGTGCTGTCAGCCTGATGTAATTTTGCAGCTAGTGCATGATCCAGAAAAGATAATGTTTTTTGAATTTTTGGTTTCTTAAGTGAGATTAATTTGATACTTGTTCTAGCCTTAAGAGTCCTCCTTGGCACCACTGAGTGCAAAGCTGGGATCAAATATTATTTGCCCGATTCACTGAAAGCTATGACCTGGATGATTAGCATTTCACGTACAGAGTAGCACCCTTTTGGCTTGAGGGAAGTCAAACAGCCTGGGGATACAAAAGTGTACGTAGGGAGGTTAAACTAAAGTCTGCATGAAAAGTACCACGAGGGAACTGAACCACAGAGACAACATTCGTTTTCTCTGTCTGAAAAAAAAAAAAAAAAGCGACAAAGTCAGTGAGTTTAACATGTCATAAACAATCAATTCTAAAGGCATATTTTTGTGGTAATGCACAGCATAAGTAACTCATTTTGGAAAAGTCCTGAGAGCAGGCAGTGCGATTTAGTGGTACGCGTCGTTTTTTAATAAAGATGTTTTACAGACTGTCAGATTCCAGTTCATTGGTAAACTCCTTCAGAAAACAGGACTGCAACAGTCCTGTTATCCTGAAGGAGTTTACCAACAAACTGGAATGCAATTTCACATAATGCAAAATGAATTAAGTAAACCAAAAGGAAGGAACGCCGGCTTTGCTAAGAGGAGAAAGAGGGCAGACAAACGGAAAAAAATGAACACACTAGTGGGCTCCTGCCTGGAGGATGGGATAATGGTACAGCTATCTTCCTCTCCTGAGTTCTTATCACAGAAGCCTATTTTAGAAATAAATTGACGGAGTGACTCAGATCTCCACGAGTTAACCTAATATTCTTAGAAAGACTTCAAAAGGCAACACGCAAGAGCACATGGGGAAAAACTAGTGCAGATCATACATTGGCACCATGTTTTAACTACAATCTTGGCCCAAGGCATCTTGATGGATTTTAAAACCATTTCGGGGAACCCAGTATTATTAATATATTATTTGAAAGAGCACACACGCTAAGGAAAATGATCACGGGTATTATTCAATGAATCATGTTCCTATCTGTGTCTTCATGCGGCATTGCCACACATACCTCATCATTGCCTTGCATATTGACAGTAATTTACTAAATTATTATTATGACAACTATATATCATAAATAAAGACAGCCTCATACATCTAAGGCTTAAAGCCTAGTTTTAATTGTAGTCAAAGCCCTCTCTGAGCTTTATAAGTTTTATTAAAAAAATTAATTATGTTTGTCTGTGTGTTACACGTCCTCTTACAAACAGTCACTCAGTGAAAAATATTCAACTTTTTAAATATTGATTCAATATTGAATCAATGAATAATCAAACTGGTTCTTTGGTAGAAAAATTTAAAAAAATACCTCTCAAGAGACTTGTTGAACAATGCTGGAGAACTACTGACTCACTTATTACCGCAAGTTTCACACAGGATGCTCTTTGAAGTTTTTACCAAAACGCGCCTAACTCATCTACAACAGAGAATTATTTGGAGGAGCAATTGAGGAGATTATAAAATCACCTGACTCTGCAGCCTCCAATCGCTTCTCTAATGTGTTTGAGTTAGGCGCGATTTTTCACAGCATTGATTGGTTGAGGAACCTAAACTGAAAAAAAATGTACGGTACTGTTTTTTTTTTTTTAAACTGTCGTGGAGAGATTCATGGACTCCATTCATACATCATAATGATTGTCTCCATGACAGTTCAAAAAAAAAAAAAAAAAAAAAAAACGTAATTTGAAAACCGGACAGCATAAAGAGTACAAAAAAATGAACAAAAGTTCTAATGGACAAAAGGAGGTGGCGCGCGCCCCTGCGCCCATGCCTAAATCCGCCACTGTATACATTTCTACTTATATTGTAGTGTCAATAGCTGTCTTTGAAATTTGTACAATACTTTAGTTCTTCAAATCATTCCTTTTTCAGTTCAGGTTTTGTTTTGTCAAAAGAGCAACAATATTTCAAGGGCACAATTAATATTTAGACTGATGTTTCAAATAAATAACTTGTCAGTTGCCAATTGAATTAGTTTAGAATGTATGGTTAGTGCAAATATAGCATTTTGCAAAAATAATATGTATTTTTTGTGTGCTCTAGAGACTGTCATATGCAAGTGACATATATAATGTAGCATATATAGAGCAGATAGCTTATGGATTCAGGTTGTTAAAGTAAATTATGCTTATTAATCAGGCAGTTTCATTTAAATTCACAAGTAATATGGGAACATTTCAGTTGAGTTTCCAGGAATGTGTTGTCCAATGTGAGTAACTGAGTCCACTTTTCCTCATAAGCATATGTCACAATTCATGAAACTAAGCAGAGTCTAACATCTGTCTAATAATCATTACAAAGACAAAGAATAGTAATTTCCTAGCTGTTCAAACTTTCTGATATCGCAAAATGTTGACAGTAAGCTATTTTAACTGGAAGACTAAAACATTTCAATACTTCCTTGTGAATATACATTTTTTACTTTTACTGTAGTGTCAAGAACTGTCTTTGAAATCTATACATTACTTCACTTCTTTCAAGTCATTCATTTTACAGTTCGTATTATATTTTGTCAAAATGTCAATAGCATTTCAAGGGCACATTTAATATTTAAACTATTTTAAATGAATAGCTATAAGTTGCCAAGTGAGTTTGTACAGAGTGTGAAGTAACTACAAAAATAACGTTGCAAAAAGTAATATGTATCTTTTCATGTGCTCTAGAGACTATCAATTTCAAGTAACATAAAATGTAACTTTTACAGTGCAGACAGCTTGTGGAATCAGCATGTTAAAATGAGTAATACCTTTTAATCAAGCAGCTGCATTTCAGTGCACATGTAGTTTGGAAACATTTCAGTTGTGTTTCCAGGAATATGTAATCCTATGAGGATAAATTATAAAATATATAGAAATAGCCCTATTATGTATTTATTTTATCTTGTTTAGGTTGTTCTTCATTTTAATAACCAAACAACATTACTTTTTCTTATTATTTGTTATCTGTGAGGCTAAATGCACTTCACAGATTCACAGTGTCCTTAGAAACTGCAGCAGTTGTTTACTGTTGCTATGGCAATGCAAATAGAATGTGAAGAAAGCTTCACTTCTGTTAACCAACAGTACATTTTCCCCTCCTTTTTTTATTTATTTATTAATACTAAAGTGGTGGTGCTGCGGTAGCGTTGTCGCCTCACAGTAAGACGTTGTCTATTCGATTCTCAGCTAGAGCATCTTCTGTGTGAAGACGTGTGAATGGGCGTACCTTCGTTGAGGGTTGTGCATCAGGGCCGGCAACTCGGTACGTAAAAAATCTACTGCCAATCACTAGATGACCGGACTTCCTCTGTGGCAAACCCTAACCGGGAAAAGCTGAAAGACACAACAACTAAAAGGAAATAATTCAAAGGACATATGTACATGAATGGAACATTTCAGAGTTAATCACGAACATGTCCCCAATCCCAATAAGCATAACAATGACTATCATTAATCTGATGTTGTTGTCTTTTGGCTTTTCCCAATTAAGGGTCCGCTAATGATTGGCAGTAGATTTTCATGAACGCCGAGGTGCCAGCTCGACGTTCAACCAAGGCACGCCCATTTACGCATGTCTTTCGAATGCCCACCCAACCGCGTGTAATAACAATTAATTAAGTTCACTATTCCAATTAGTCTACCTTAAAACTAGATTATTTTAGACTATTATTTATCAATGTATAGATAGTGAGTTATTAAATATATGC
The DNA here is from genome assembly GCF_019279795.1 of Protopterus annectens. Taxonomy (NCBI): domain Eukaryota; kingdom Metazoa; phylum Chordata; order Ceratodontiformes; family Protopteridae; genus Protopterus; species Protopterus annectens. The sequence goes on along the minus strand of NC_056738.1, from coordinate 540,398,147 downwards.
AGACTATATTAGTATAGTAAATAGGAGAGAATTTAAAAAGGGAGACAAGATGCAGTTAAAATAAATAATGAGAAGAGAGAAAGAAAAGAGAAAATTAAGAGAAACTACACATATACTATGTATGTTGATTTACAGCATCAGTATTTAATGTGCTATATAACCCTCCTTCTGTGAAAGAAAAGTACCCTGTTTTACATACCTGAGGTAATGTGAAAACTCTCATGTGTCATCTATTTTCAAGAAATATAGATAAAGATTCCAGTAGTTAGTTACTTTGTTTTAAAATTCCAAGCAGTAAAATTGGTCCTTTAAAGTAATGTTAAAACAATTTATATCATAGTAGATGCTTTGAGAGATTTGGCTGTAACAGTATGTCTTTTGCTTCTTCTTTTTGACATCTGTCCAGACATTTGTTTCTTTTGTTCTCTTGAGAGAAGGTGACATCCAATCCATATCTTCTGGTAAAGTAATCAGATTATTAGTTTTAATAAATGAAGAGCCTTCCTCTAAGTCAATAAAAGTCCTCATCTCGTTGGCATACAGTATTTTTATCTTAGCTGGATATGCAGGTTGTGCCTTGATGTTATTTTGTTTCAGAAACTTTATCATTGGCCACACTTTTTCCCTTTGTTCCATTATTCTAGATGAATAGTCGTTATCAAATCTTATCAGGCTCTGTTTATATTTTAGAGATGCCTTCCTCCAAGCAGATCTTAAAATCAGTTATTTGTCCAAGTATGAAAGAAATTTGATAATTATTGACCTAGGAGGAGAGTTTGAGTTAGTGGCAGGTTTCCCAAGAGCTCTGTGTGCCCTTTCAATACAAAAGGAAAGTCCTTCTTTTAAATTTAAAAAGTCAGGGATCCAGCTTGATAAAAAGGAAATAATATCCTCACCTTCCGTGTTTTCAGGTAATCCAAAAATCCTGATGTTATTTCTCCTCTCCCTATTTTCCAAGTCATCTACTTTATTAACCAACCAAGTGTTTTGTTTAAGAAGCAGTTCTTTCTGTGTTTCCTCTTCCTTAAGTCTGCTTTCTAAGTCATTTAGAGAAACCTCTATTTCTGTTATCCTTGTCTGGTGTTGTTGCAGCATTTCCATGAGGGTGTCAGCCTGTTTTTGACTGCTTGTTTTAAGATTTTCCAGGTTCTCTTTAAAATCATACATCTTCAAGGACAACTCCTGCGGGGTCTATGCCATCTGTTGTAGTTCCTTCTTTAAGGCAGCATCCTGGTGAGAATTCTTTGAGTTGCTCATTTTAACAAGTGAATATATCTCCAAGCTTTTTACAGGAAATTATTTGTAAAATTTCACCAAAGTTTCTAATTATGTAAATTAGACCTTTATCTATAAGATTTTAAACTTTGAATAAAAAAAAAGAATATTTTTTCCTGTCTTATTTAACTAGTTATATGGAGCTCTAAAATATTGCTGCTTTCAGTTAGCCATCCAGGCTCAGCCCCCACCTAAAAAAAAGTTTTTTTTCTTAATGTATGAGTTTTGTAATACTAAAGGATATTTGGGATCAATTTCTTGGCTCAATGGGCAATCTCTTGATGTCTGCAAAAAATAGATTCATCTTCTAAAGATAATTTCCTTTTTCAGAAGGAGAGACATATGAGTTTAGTTACATTCTTTTGTGGCAGCTTTCTGTTTGTGCACATTTTTGGGACTCTGGGGGGATATTCAAAACTTGACTCTAGTTGTATATTGCTTGAAGTTATCTTTATAGCTCTTTCAAGGATAAGGATGGGGTTGTTTATTAAATATTTTCCTTCTTAGCTCACTGTATACTTCTCTAAACGTCTTGAATTGTTACATCATACTATGTGCTGGGTAAGACCCACTAATTCTGTAATTTGATTAGGAGATGAATTGCACTATTCACTATCGTAAAAACAAGGTTGGTAGTTTAGTCCGCACTTTGCTTTCAGAAAGGTAGTTTATTTCAGGATTTGTTAAGTCATAAATCTCTGAGTATTCCAAGAGGCTGTTAGTGGGTAATGATGAAAAGAAACCTGTTATGCTATTATAGCCCACACCATATGCTGCTACCAGTTATAAGGCAGTTACTTTTTTTCTGACAATTTGGCATTATTTACTGATGTAAATGAGCAGTCCATAAAAGTTATAAATGGTCATATTAAACTCGATGTGAATTATATTTAAGTTTTGATTATAAGGAAGAGTAAGCATCTAAGGACAGAGTCTTGAGGTGTACCACTGTTTAACTTTCCATTAGCAGACAATATGTTATTAGCATATATTTTGAATGCTCTGCATTTTAGCTAACTGTGCAACTAGGATACTGGTTTTTTGTTAAATATCATTTTATACAGTTTTAGAGCAGGAGAGTATGGCTCTCTGTCTCAAATTCCCTTGTCAAATCAATAAATGTATCTGCAGAGGTTAGCTCATTACTAATATTGTTGTATAATACATGCGTGAGTGTTGTTAGTGCTGCAATGGTACTAGGTGACATTCAAAAGCCACATTATTAGTCACAATATAGTCCATATCTATTTGTGTGTGTGTTAAAAGTTGACTATACAGGGGGTTTTCAAAGATTTTTGTTATTAGACATGCGTTTGATATGGGTTTGAAGTATTTACGTTCTGAGGGCTTAGGTAGGGGAAATTATGAGTGCTGTGGCAACTTACCAGTAGAGAGTGACAGACTGAATATGGATTTAAGTGGTTTAGCAATTCTTTAAGCTGAGAGCTTAAGGAATTTGGGTTGTAGTGTGCTGCAGGAATGTAGCAGCACCCCCTTATATTGCACTACAATGTAGGATTAGACATTGAAATCAAGCATTGGGTGTAGGAACAGAACTCCCCGAGTTCTCATCTTCCAGCATTAAATGTGAGAATGCTGTTTGTTGAGCTACTGATACTAATCTTCTGGGTTTACAAATATTCTTGTGTCAGGACTATGACTTCCAGAGTGGGTATTTGTGTCTTTGTACACAATTCTCCCACAATCAAGCCAATTTTAAAGTAAAAAGGGAAAATGAAACTTTAGCTGTCAAAATAAATAAGGTTAGTAACTTTAAAATTCTATAGGTCATTGTTAGGTACAAGATTTGGGTATGAACACTAGTAAACATTGTGACTTCCTCAATAACTTGGCATGCATCTTAGGTTTCAGTATAACCACCATCCTACTGGGAGACTTTCCTGAATATAAATTCGGAAACGTTATTGATAATATTCATTTGGTAACAGACTGTATTGACTTACTACTAAAGAACTTTGAATAGATTATTAGTTTTCCAATACGTGGAGTAAATATACTACATTTATTATGAGCAAGGTTAACAATATAATAAAGGAAGGTAGAGCTACTGTTCTTTTAGCAATTCTGATCATTTGGCTATTTTTTTTCATTTTGTCAAAATAGAAATGTTGCATACAACCACGTATAATTAGTATTCTTTCAAACATTGACTGTCATGCTGTTGTGTCTTCATCACCCAGTGACATGCCCTAGGATATTTTAAAAGGAATTATGTTTAAGTCCACTAAGCAGGACACCCTGGTTAAAAAGGTTGCTTATACTTCTCATAGACAAGTCAATCTCACTCATCTGCCCCCCGCCTCCAAACAGTTATTGAAGAACAAGCCCAGCATTATGGATGATATTCCAACTGAAATAAAATGCTAGGACATGCAAAAGTTCTGGAGAACAATAGCTAAGCACATCCATCAAGAAGTAATCTGTAAAATCACAAAATAAATCGGATGTATCCTGCCCTTACCAAATAATTTCCTTACAGGTGTGCTGCTAGAGTCTCTGTTGTTTTACACACTTTTTTGTTGTTAATACGATAAATGTTTGCATGTTTATTAACCTTATGGTTTTTGCCTTTTCTAATTTGTCCAAATCTTTTTGGGTTTCTAATGCCATGACGGGAATGGACCCAATTCCTAAGTGAAAGTATGATTAAAGTTCATGAAATTAGTATTGTTTCAGTCTTTGATGTCAGCCAAAAGTGCTCTTTATAGCACCCACAATGTGCCTAGTAATGACTCCTTCTGCAATTCGTATGGGGTTACATGTATTGGTAACATATCTAAATATGATTGTAAATTCTTTTTTATAATACCCATTGCTCCTACTACTATTGGAACTGTCTGGGTATCTTTCTTCCACATTGCTGTTGTTTCTGCCTGCAGATCCTGGTATTTTATGACTTTCTGTCTGTCTGTACGCAACACACTATAGTCACTGGGTGTGGCAATTTCAGTGATCAATGCTAATTTTGTCTTCTTTTCTTGGACCACTATATAAGGTTTTCTAGCATCTGTCTTTTGAACTGTTGGTAATGGGTAATCCCATGTGATATAAACTTCATCATTTTCTATGATGCTTTGTGGCTCATGTTTCCAGTGTCTTTCAGCCACTTTGATACCATAATGTTTACACAATCCCCAGTGCAACAGTCTTGCCACATTATTATGCCTTTCCTTCTGCCATTAGTGTGTCACAACCAGCAACAAGGTGTGTGACTGTTTCCAATTCGGTTTTACAAAACCTACATTTGTCTGTTTCTCCCACATGTTTAATGGACTTTTTAAATCAGTGTGTACATGGCCCACTGTCTTGGGCTCCCAATATTAACCTTTCATTTCTTGGCTAAAATTTGCCTCTCCTTAACCATTCCTGCATTCATTGTTGATCAACATGAGGCTCTTCTAGAAGTTTTCTATACTTGCAACTATATTTATGTTTTTTCCCCATTTCTTGCCTTCTCATCTGGTCCTTCACCTTATATTCGTTCTTTTGTTTTTAGGCACATTCAGTTGCTTCCTGGTTTTTATCTACTTCTGCTTTGATTTCCATTCCTGCTTGACGTCAATATGCTTCTGCTAAATTAAGCAAAGAAGTCATCTTAGATTTATTCTCCTCATTTTTCAAAACTTTCACTACATTTGGATCATGCGAGGTCAGAAGTTATGTGTGGAGTCCCATGATTGCAGATCTATACATGTAATCAATGTCAAGGAGGCCCATCCCTCCTTCAGAATGGGGAATATTTATTTTATTGAATTTTACATTTGTTGACAGGGCTAGTCTAGCTGGATACATGTCCATTTTCAGTAGAGGCCCGGGGAGATAAGCTCCAAGACAGAACAATGAAAACAAACACATAACAAATAAGCAACAGTAAACAAGAATCGTATTTACAATGCATATTACAGGTTAACACAGTAAATTCAGTGAGGACAACAGTCTAGCAGTACAGAATGATGCAGGCATAATATAGCATACTGGTACGATATATAAAGTTCTGGAGGGAGATAGTATTGTGGTCAATAAGGAAGGAATAACAGTTTATGAGTAGAAAGGGTAGTTAGAGCAAAGTATGAAGAGACACATGACTAGTCAGGTTTAGTACACGGGCATAACCAGTGTGTTCTGAGGAACACTTTCAATTTGTTTTTGAAGAGTGATAGTGAGGGAAGTGAGGAAAGTTCACTGGGGAGGAGATTCCAGGCTTTACCAACAGTATTAGAGAAGAGGGAGTCACCAGCCTTGTTGTTTGATTTAGAGTTATATACTGGAAGTTTGTGAGAAGACCTTAAGGATTTCAGATTTTTATAGGGGGTGATGAGTGTGAATAGAATATGAGTTTTGGAAGGTTTATAAAGAGTGTTGTGGGCTATAGATAGTTGATGGAATTTAATCAGGTTTTGTAGTTCAAGCCATCCCAGCTGCTTTATATTAATGCAATGGTGGGTTATAATGGGTTGCCTGTAGCAAATCTGGCAATGTTATTGTAGGACATTTCCAATTTGCTGAGGTTATTTTTTGATAGCTTAGTAAAAATGGGTGAGACATAAAGAAGTGTAGAGATTATATGAGTGTGAGCTATAGTGGTTTTAGCTGTAGGTAAAATGAAGGTTTTAATCCTAAAGAGAGAGCCAAGTTTTTTGTTGACAGTTTTTATAGTATTGTTGATATGAATATCAAAGTTTAGATTGTTGTCAATGGTGATGCTCAATAGTTTGTTTTTTGGGTCTGGTGATATAATAGTTTTATTGTTAGAGATAACTGAGAAATCAAAAGGAGAGGACTTGTGGGTAGGAGAGAAGAGGAGGAGTTTAGTTTTTTGGGGGGTTTAGGAGAAGGCACCTCTGTGTGAACCATTGCTCAACTGTGTTAAATACTTTCGGGGTAAGAGAGTGAAGTTCAGAAGAGAAAGTGGCTGAGCATATCAGTGTGGAATCATCAGCATATTGTATGCATGTGGCATGGGGGATGGCAAGATGAAGGTCATTAATAAATATGGAAAAAAGTAGAGGTCCTAGGATGGAGGGACACCAAGGTTAACAGGCAGGAGGGTGGATAGAGACTTGTGCCATAGTACGGCCTATTGTCTTTTATCTAGTTAGGACTGGAACCATTTTATGGAAGATGTATCTAGTGACAGAGATTTAATTATTTTGATGAGAATCTGGTGATTTACCATGTCAAATGCTTTAGACAGGTCAATAAATACTGCTGAAGAAAGATTGTTAAGGTTGCAGTTTTTATTGATACAATCAGTGAAGGAAAGAAGGGCCGTGGTAGTGCTATGTGCAGGTCTGAATCCATGTTGACAGTTGGAAAGTAAATTATTTTGGGTTAGATGGTCAAGTAATTGTCTATGAATGCTTTCAGTTCCTCATCTGATGAGCTATACAGCTTTAAATCATCGACAAAGAGAAGATGAGACGTCATTAGACTTTGCTGTTTTCTAGGAGCCAAATTGTAGCCATAGCCTAAGCTGTTAAGTAAACAGCTTAATGGATTAATGGGAAGACAGAATAACAATGGTAATAAAGAGTTACCCTGGAATATCCCCCTTTGAATTTTTATCCCTGGGATAATAATCTGTCCTTTATCATGGCTTAATTGCAAAGTGGTCTGCCATTGTTTCATAGTTACTGTAAGGTAGTGTATCTTATACATTTTTAAGCACTCTTTTATCCATGAATGTGGGATATTGTCAAATGCTTTTTTGTAGTCAATCCATGCCATACTTAGATTCTTCCCCTTTTTACAGTTCTCCAGTATAACTTTATTTAACAACAAATGATCCATATGACTTTCTATTATTGCCCTTTTGTTCTACTGCCATAATTGAGTTTTCTTCTAAATGACTATAAACTCTATCTGTGTCAATTCCTGTGTATAATTTATACATCGTCTGAAAGCAAGATATTGGTCTATAATTTTAAGGCAGCTTGCAGGTTCACTCTTAAGTAAGAGCATTGTTTTGCCTCTTGTTAGACAATGTGTTGTCTGTTTGGGGTGCACATATAAATAGTTCTTATTCATGGCTAAATCCTCATGCAAAGATGTTAATACTTATAACCAAAAGTTAGGCACTGCATCTGGGCCTGGGGTTTTCCAGTTAGAGGCTTTTCTTAACTTTATTTCAATTTCTCTGGCTATTTCATCCCATTTCATATCCTGTACCTTTAAACTTCTTATTCTTTCTTTTACTTCTTCTATCCATCCTTCTATCCATGACTGTAAATTGGGTGCAATAATTGACTCTCCAGCTGACACAGACATCCTGCAAAAGGGTCTCACAGAGACAAACACCTGGTGTCAAAGTCACGGCCTCAAGCTAAATGCCAAAAAATGCATAGTAATCCCATTTTGGAAAAGCAAAGTACCTACAAACTACCACATAGATGGGAATCCACTAAGTACAGAAGAAGTAATTAGGGACCTGGGTACCCAAGTAGATAACATGCTCTCCTTTGATAACCACATAGCCAAAATGGTCAGGAAATCCTTCTATGTGGCACACCTGATCACAAAGGGTTTCTCATCCAGATCCAAGGAGGTGATTGTGTCCCTTTACTCCTCACTCATCAGGCCCATAATAGAGTACAATGCCCCATTTAGGATGTACCTCACTAGACACCTGCAACAACTAGAAAGACCACAGAAGTACCTCACTAAGAGGATTAAGGGCCTTAAACAATTACCCTATGAAGCACGGCTAAAAAAGCTCCAGCTCTTCTCAGCCGCTTACCATCTGCTCAGAGGTGACCTGTGCCTGACCTATAGGGCCATGTCAAACCCTGAACTAATGGACATGCTTTACCTCAAAAAATGAGATCCCTCAGAACCACTCATTCTAGTGACTTGAACCTATGTACAACAATAAACAGGACATGCTGGAGGGATAGATTCCTGTCCCAGTGACTCCCCTCACTCTGGAATAGAATCCCAATCCATATTATACAGAGCTCCTCTTTGACCCTCTTCAAGAGAAATCTTGATGAGTGGATGGGTAATCGTAAGTTCTACCCTGGAATCAATTCAGGAGCCCTGTTGACAGAGGCCCAGGTTACTAATCTAATGGGGAGGCGAAAGCCATCACTCTGTGGCTAGGCTTATAAATGCCCATGGGCAGATAGCCTAATACATACCTATGAACCTATGAACCTAGCATCTTTGTTATGTTCCACAGGATCTTCATAGATACTTCTCCAAAATGCATCTACTTCCTCTTTTTTTGGCAGCCTTTCAATTCCTTTTACCTTATTTCCCAATTCTCTATAAAACTTTTTTGGGTCATCAATAATTTGCTTATTTTTTTTACTTTTCCCTTATATTTATTTGTGTATTTTCTAAGTTTTTCTGCCTGTGCTGAAATTTTTAGTTTATTATTTGTGATACTGCATGATAGATCCTGGTCTGCTCTAATACTGTGCATTGCTTTAATCACATCTATCTTTCTTCGTATATTTGTTGATCTATTCCCTTTTCTATAATCTTCTAACAATGACACTTCTTGTTTTAATTGTTTTATAGTTTTCTCTGTTCGATACTTCCATGATGGTATTTGATTTCTCCCCTTCCTTTCCCCTCACTACCCTGCAATCTTGTGGTAGAACTTAATCAGTTATTAGTTTAGCAGCACAGTAGTATATCCTGTTTACTTCTGTTATATCACATGGATCTGTATGGACAGTCCTAATTATTGCATTCATTTGTTTTATCTTCTTACTTTTTGGATTTTATTGACCTTCTGCAGTCTATTTTTTCTAATAGATCTTAATATATCTATCCATGTCTATTAAATCAAGCAACTCTTCTCTTAGCTCATTTCTTCCAAACTGAGGGCACATCCCTTGTTTTCTGTTTCCTGCGGGCATTCTATAAAAGGTTCTATAGCAACTTCCTATAGTACATTCTCATCTGTTGCTCTGTCATATGGGAACTCACTGGCCTATGACTCTCAACATTAACTGCATCAGAGTTTCCACAATTTCCTGTTCCTTTCCTTGCTGTCTAACTTCAAGTGAACATTTATACTGGTTTCCTGTGGAAGGCTCCAAAATATGTTCATATGGCACCTGACCAACTACTTCCTGTTCCACTGGTTTCCCCTTAATTTGGGTATCCATTGCTCTATCCTGTTGTGGCACTTTCTGCATTTGATTTTCTACACTGAATCCTTCTCTTTGCAGCTCCTCCATTACCTCAGTTTCTATTTCTTTGATTTCTCCATTACTAATCTCTTGTTCTACTTTTCCTCTTAGCCTTCTTACTTTTTGTATTGTAAAGTTTTCCATATCCAAATTCCTTTGCCTGTATTTCTCTTTAAATATCTTTGGTGCTGCTCTGTTAGTATTGGTTAGTTTTGCTTTCTCCTTTGCATAAATATGGCACCATATTAAATCTCTCTTCCTTTCTCATGTCCATATTTCTTCTTCACATGTCTCCTGATCTTCTTGCTTTTCCTTATTCTGGGGACTCACTCCATCATGTTGTAATGTAGTCTGTGTTAGACCTTCTACATTAAAACCTTCACTTCGCAGGCACTTCATAACTTCTATTTCTTTAACTTCTGCTTTACTAATCTTCTTTTCCACATTGCATCTTTGTGATATTAATTTTTTTATTGTGAAATTTTCCATATCTGGATGCCTTTGTCTGTATTTTTCTTTGAATATCTTTGGGACTACCTTTTCTATATTAGTTAACTTGGCTTTTTCCTTTGCATAAATATTGCACCATGTCAAATCTCTCTTTCTTTCTTTCCCATGTCCATATTTCTTTTTTATATATTTTAAAATATCTCTAGGTTTTGTTGTTTATATTTTTGCACTTCCTCAGATGCTTATTTTTCCAAACAGATCAAAGTTTCTTCATCTATATACTGTTTTTCAAAAATCTATTGTATTAATGAATGCAAATTTTTATTTGAAGCTTCTGACAGTTTTTCCTGGGGAAGAATTTTTCTTTCCTCCAATTTCTCTCTTAATTATTTTATATATCTTGTGTCTGGAAATTCTGGGCTTTTTACATAATAGTAACAATACATAATTTATTTCTTATCCTCAATAGTCCACTCTATCATCTTTATGGCTCTTCTTTGGTCAATCAATTTTTGTGATTTTTGTGGACTGCTACTTACTTCTACAATGGGGGGGGGGGCATTCTCCCACTGGTCTTGGCCTGGCCCCATTGTAGGAATGTTTCTTTATTTTGAGGATTCTCCAGTCCTGGCACCAGTGTGGCTACCAAGATTGGACACTTTTTTATGCTGGGTCTTGTGCACCCAGCTATCTTTTTTTGTTTTACTTCTGTCCATGATATATGCTATATAAATAATAAAATATATATATATATATATATATATATATATATATATATATATATATATATATATATATGAGTGTCACCTTGGTGAGGTTTTGTGAAAAACAGGGTCCACCTCATGAAGGTACAAACCAAGACTTGAGGATGAATTCCATTTCAGCAATACTACTCTCCATTGCTTGCTGACTTTTCATATCTCCATTGTATAACCCCAGTGATGGCTGCAAAGGATCTTTTCTACCCAGTTACCAAATAGTGTATGTATGTGTATATATATATATATATATATATATATATATATATATATATATATATATATATATATATATATATATATATATATGTGTGTGTGTGTATGTGTGTGTGTGTTGTTGATGAAAAAATGGAATGCATCTAAAATTCAATATAATATTTTTAAATACACTATTAGTGTATATTGTGGCTCCAGCTCTGACCCATGCTCAGTGTACTTGTCAAAAACATCACTTAGCACTGCCTCGTTCCCCTTAACAGGGAACTACCCCTTCCAAGTGAACTTTCTCTGAACTACCTGCTCTGCCTGGTGAAGTTAGAAAACAAAATAAATCAGAAAACCGACAACAACAGGGAAGAACATCCTTCAGCAACATACCAACTTAGTGGTGCCTCCTTCCACTTAACAGAGAACTTCCTCTTCCAAGCGAACTTTCTCTGAACTACACACATTGCCTGCTGAAGTTAGAAAATAAAATAAACCAGAAATGCAGCAACAACAGGGAAGAATATCCATCACCAGTGTTTGTCCTTTTCCCCATGCCAATCAGTGGCTGTAAACTGTAACTGTTTAATGAGTTGTACATGGCTTGCACACAGGCTGGGAACATGATATTCTTTCTCCTTGCTAACCGAGAATTCCCTCCACTTACAATATTTCTGCTCTTAAAATTAAATTTACTTATAACAGTTTATTTGATCTTGTAAATTTCAACCCTATCCTGAAGAGATAAGACAGGGCTGCAAAATTATGTCTGAAATCTGTCTCTCATAGTTGTGCACTAATCGGCGGTTGCCAGAAAACAAATAGAATGTTTTATTTTTGCTGTGCATGCACTGCCTGCACTTGGTATATACACACTCTTTTTGCCTTCGCTATGCATGGGCTCAATCTGCTCTACTACCCTACCTGCATTTCCACCCACCCCCACATCAATTACATTTATACTAAACACACTACTTCCACCATATCAAACCAACCACTTGTAATCAGCTGCATCACCTTTACATCATACCACTTAATAATCCCAAAACTTCTCACACAGTTAATCATACTCTATTCTCATCCCTACATTTTCACTAATCATAATTTCCCTTGTACCAAACCCTAAACTCAAACATGTTACTCATTCACTCCTTCCATGGTTAATAGTTGCCCTCACTCTTACCACACCTCATAACCTTTCCCTTATCTACTTAAAATCTCCCACCTTCTCATCCATAAATCCTCTTCTAACCACCCACTTCAACTTCACTATAGCACCCTACATTTATAACTCCACCAAAATTGAACTATGCTCATTTAGATATTTACATTCACCCACTTCTCCACATGTATCACTGAAACACCCCCAGACATCCAGTAAATATTTCTCCCCAACAACTCACAAAACATGTAACCTTCAATTATGCAGAGGCATACACCCTAACCCAGGCCCAAATTTTACCAGAAAACATCCATCACACATAGGAAACCCCAACCAACAACAAAACCTAACAGCCTGCCACTCATCAACATACCCCACCCCAAAAAAAAGTCAGACATCCTCCTTACTAACATAAACCTCAGAAGCGTTTTAAACAAAATACATGACTTCCATCCTATTCTATACCTGTACACTCCTAACATTGCTGTCCTAACTGAAACCTGGCTTGCAGCCCACATAAACAGCAACAAAATCATATCCCCTGGCTACAATATTCTTAGGCAAGACAGGATAACTAAAAGAAGCGGAGGTGCTGCAATTATATACAAGGACTCTCTAAACTTTGAGCAACTGCAAGTAGCTGCCCCAGATTTAAATGGCACTGAATTACTAGTCTCATGCCTTAAAATCAACACCAATAAACATATAATTTTATTAGGAGTATACAACCCACCCAACAACCACCCATCTACTATAGAAAACCTACTCTCATGGGCATCTACTACATTTAGTCAAGAAACCATTATAGTTGGAGATTTTAATACTGATTAGCAAACCTATTCCCCTAAAAAACCCTCCAATTACATAAACTTACCTGGTTTTACCCCTCCCCTCGATACATATACTCACTAGGGTTGGCAAAAACAGTGACAAACATTCATTTCTCAACTGGGCCCTGACAAATAAACCCTCACTTATTATTCACTCAAGTTGTCTCCCAGATAGCCTAAGTGATCACCTACTAACCTACTTCCTAAGGTGCTGCAACTCTCACACAAAAACTACATCATGCAAACAAGTATGTAATACAAAAAAATTATCCTGAGATACTTTTAAACAACTGCTCCAAAACTGCAATTGGTCCCCATTAAAATACCTCCCATTAGAATTCTTCAACAGTAAATGCATTGATATTCTAAACATCCTGGTCCCTATAAGGCACATTAGATCTAAAACAAATTATTGTCCGTGGTATACAAAGGAAACCAAACAACTATTAAATAAAAGAGACAAATGCTCGGCCAACAAAACCAAAGCCTCCCTTGATAATTGCTGTCACTTAAATATTTGCAAAAAAACAAATCAAAACCAATAAAAAACAGTACTACTCTAACATGCAGCACAAACATCCAAACAATCCACATAAATTCTGGAGTACTATTAAACAACTTATACAACCGGCTGTACTTCTAACCCATCACCAAATACCCATAACTCAGAAGATAGTATAGTATCCCAGTTTAACTCCTTTTTCATAAACTCTATACTCTCGCTTATAAAAAAAACAAAAATAGTATATAACAAATCACTCATACTAAAGTCAATGACATCTCTACCACACTCTCCATCCAACCCATCCAAATAGGTAAAATAAAGAAATTATGAGCAAGTTAAAACTTACAACTCTTGCTGCCGACAAACTACTGAATAAATACCTCAAACTAGCAGCTGACATCATCTGTTACCCAGTATCAATTCTGATTAATAGCGCTATCTTTGAGCGCTGCGGTAGCATTGTCACCTCACAGTAAGACGTTGTCCTGTTCGATTCTCAGCTAGAGCGTCCTCTGTGTGGAGACATGCATGAATGGGCATACCTTCGTTGAAGGTTATGCCTCAGAGCTGGCAACTCGGCATGTAAAAATCTGCTGCCAATCATTAGCAGACCGGAGTTCCACTGTGGCGACCCCTAACCAGGAAAAAGCCGAAAGACATAACAAAAAGCACCATCTTTGAGCAGTACAAACCTAAAATTTGGAACATCTCTTATGTAATTCCTCTCCACAAAGGGGACTCCTTATTAGACCTCTCTGATTACAGACCAATATCCATATTGGGTCTAGGACTATTCACTGAAAACACAATTCACTGAAACACATTTCACTGAAAGTTATATATGGCCTTTTTCCCACTGTAGTGCGACCCTGGTGTTAGTATACATAGTAAGGGGGGTGTGGGGAGGCACCACCCCCACATTGGGGGGTGTGGGGAGCACAGCCCTCCACCTATTTTAAATATTTTGAACTATATACATGGATACTTGCAATCCCAATAAATTACTCTTTTCTGAGCATAATATAAATATCCAAACTATGTGGGAGCCTATGCTCTCCACACCCCCCGATGTGGGGGGTGGTGCCCCCCCTTACTATATATAAAAACTCCAGGGTTGCACTACAGTGGGGAAAAGACCATATATAACTTTCAGTGAAATGTGTTTCAGTGAACTGTGTTTTCAGTGAGGTGAGCTTTCAGTGATTTGTGCACAGTCATTTGACTTACAGTGAAATGTGCTTTCAGTGAATAGTCCTAGACCCATCCATATTATCCCCTCTTTCAAAAATTATAGAACAATGTGTCCACTCGCAACTAATGCAACACATACTAACCAATAAGCTCCTTGCCAACTCACAACATCGATTTCAGCCAGGCCATAGTACCACTACTGTCCTGCTTAACTTCACTAATACTGTAAACCAACTGAAAAACAATGGCCAAATCATCTCCTCAACATTTCTGGATATGCCAAAGGGATTTGATACAGTGTCCCATGAACAGCTCATACAAGAGCTGGCATCCCTTGCCATATCTAAAAATATCCTCTCATGGTTCCAAAATTACCTCTCAGTTCACCAACAAGCAGTCAAGTGACAAGGTGATCTTTTTTCTCTGCTTCCTGCAACAGTAGGTATTCCAGAAGGCTCAGTACTTGGTCCAATACTCTTCTCAGTCCTCATCAATAATCTCCACACAGCAACTAACCTTGCTACCATCATACAATATGCAGATGACTCCACTGTCATCTGTGCTGCACCCTCTCTACTGCAATTACAAGATGTTACCCAAAGATCTTACATGGCCATTGGATCTTTCCTAAATAAATATCAGCTCATTCTAAACCCCAATAAAACTAAACTAATGATATTTCCCAACAGCTATCACAAAAAAAAAAAAAAAAAAAAAAAACAAAACAAAACAAAAACCTCAATCAGGATTTTAAAATCACCTCATGCAATCACACACTAATTGATTCAGTCTCAGAAACCAAGTTACTAGATGTCACTATTGATAATTTAAAATTTGAAAAGTATATATCACTTGCCATCAAAAAGGCCCACATTAAATTAGGTTTTCTTTATAAAATTAAGGCTTACCTAACCAGCTCTTCTAGACAAGCAATTACCAGGACTCACCTACTATTCACCCTGTTCTATGCCTCTCCTATACTCACAAACCTCAAGAAAACTGACTTACTTGGACTGATGCTAGAAAGAAGGAACAAAAAACTGATTCCAAGATAGCTGTCTCAAAAAAATAACTCTTACAACTACATCTCTCAAAGTATCAAGTATGGTACATCACTTGTCATCTGTTTTTATCTAAAAAAGAAGGGTTTCATAAACAACTAAGAAACAGTAATGATTTATTCAGAATGTTCAAAGAGTCCAATAATTCTTCACAAACAAAGGTAGGTCAAGATGGGTTACTATTTACATTATATATAAGCCAAACAAAGCAACATATAATACAAACATAGAAGTTTCTATTCCCCTACTTGAACGCAGTGAATACTTATCTTGTTCATTTTTCATTGATTTTGCTTATAATAATTTAAGTAATTCATTAACTAATTCAACAAGGTACCATTCATCACAGTTCAGGCTCAAATGTAACAAATTAACATCATATATAATAGCAGTAACAGTAGAGTGTTTTGAAAAAAAATGCTGTCGTGGAGACTAATGCCTTTTTCAGTTAAAGTATGATTTAGAAATGTCATGTATATCCTGGTTAAATAATAGTAGCAAGCTCTTAATACACACGTCATCATTTTTCTGTTTAAATATAGCTAATATCAATTATGGCAAGTATCACAGCTACGGGTGCTGTTTGATCAATCCTGATATGATGTGCGTGGATGCAGCTGTGTCTGGCAGCTAGTACAAATGTCATTATTATTCTGTCTAAACATAGTTAACATCAATTATGGCAGGTATCATAGCTTTGAGTGCTGTTTGATTAAGCCTGACATGGTGTGTGTGGATGCAGCTGTGTCCGGCAGCTGTTGTATGTTGCTGTTTTCATCTCCGGGAAGCTGTGGCTTGTGGCTTGTGATCAAGGTTTACTGATGCTTGTGTATTAGGAAGAAACACTTGGTGTTTTAGCCTGGATCCAGGGGAAGGGGGTGAATAAAACTGTGATTTTGGATATTTTGTAAGAAAATAGTTTGTTTATACATCTGCTGAGTGAGAGGTGGGAAGGCTGGAAGAATGTGTTATCTCTTGTTGTGGCGGCTTGTTGGGAGGTTTTTTTTTTTTTTTTTTTGTTTGCTTTCCGTTCATTTCCTGGCTGCTGCCTCGCTGAAAGGGAGGGAATTTAGGCTTGAAGTTGCAGTGAAGTGAAGCTTTGCTTCAGGCGCATTGTGAACCTCTTGTATGCAGTACACAGACACACTAACAGAAGCAGACACTCCCAGGTTGCTATGGTAATGGAGACAGAGTGACGATAATGCTTAATGGCTCTGAGGAGCCTCCAAGATGATTAATGGTAATGAAGTTTTTGTTTTTTAAAAAAATATATATATAATAAAAGGGCAGTTTTAAACCACATGTACACATATTGATGGTCTCCCAACATTTTGTTTAGCTCATTAAGTTGATTCTTGATAAAAAAATCATAATAAGCACAATTTTATATTTAAAATGTATTTTGGTACAAAAACATTGGGGAGGTGAGCTTGCTCAGATGTGTTGGGCATATGGGGATAGCTGACACTAGGGGTGTTTGGGTTGCCGGGAAGTGCTAGAGAGTCCTCAGATTTCCTTCATGGAAATATCTGTGGGAATGAAAGGTGTGTTGAGTAGTTCACTGGCTGAATGGCCACTGTGTGGAACAGGCTGGTAAAATGGAACAGGACAAATATTGGTTTGGATATTTTAAGAACAGCCTGGAAACACATCACATGAACTAGTGAATAGTATTTTGGCAAAACTGGATGGGCATTGTTACCCATGCCTGAAGTACCGATATGTGTGTATGTAAGGATGGAAATATACTTATAACAAATAAGAAACTAGAAGGGTCTCATAATTTAAAGTCTATGGACTGTATAAACATGCTTGGAAGGAGCTTATAATAAGAATAAGCATTACAGCTTGTGGTCTCTTCAATAACTAAGCAACAGCTAAAAAAAAAAAAAAACACCCTCAATAGTTATGTAATGAATGATTTTAGTAAATCTAGACATAAAATATATAATCGTCATATAAAATGAAGCAGTCTGCTGAAATTAGATGTTAAAGACAGGATTTAATAACATGGGCTTTGTATAATAACACTACTGTCTTGTCATAAATGACATACACTACATTGAACATCCAAGGGGAAGCATGATAATTTTCATATATTGGTAAATATCATGTAATTGCTTTAACTTGAATTGAAGTTTTTGTAACCCATCTTGATGATATATAACACTTAAGCAGTTACCAAGGTAACTAATGTTTTATACATGACATCAAACTGACAAATTTGTTCAAGAGAAACAATAGAAGGCTGGACTTGAAATGCCACCGAATGTAACAATCATATTCTGAACAAACAGTATTAAACTGACAATAGACAGTTTAGTAACATGGGCTTGTGTATAATAACACTACTGTTTTAACTTGTCATAAATGGCATACACTATATTGAACATCATGGGGAAGCATGATGATTTGCTCATATAAGTAAATGTGCATAACAGGTCATATAATTGCTTTAACTTGAATTGTGGTTTTGTAACCCATCTTGACCATACATAATACTTAAGCTGTTACCAAGGTAACTAATGCTTTATACATGACTAGGAATGTCACAGAATGTAACAATCACATTCTGAATAAACAGTATTAAATTGACAATAATCACTCAGTTTAACCTTTGCTTATTATACAAAATAGAATGTTGCCATTTAAAGCTAAAAACTTTCAGTATATGCAATAAAATGGCAATTTATGAATATGGAAAGGGAATTTGTAATCAATCACAATATGTGAATTTGTTGTTTTTAACCTATAACTTCACTCATTTTATACTAAGACATGACAAATATGAAAATCCTTATTTGTAGGAAATAAGGGAAGAGGGATGCACTGATAATTAAAATGCACTAACTTTCAACAATGTTCACATAAAACAAACAATGCTTTAACTAAGTTAACAACAAACAAAGTGATTACTTAAATGCATAAAATGCTTAAATATAACTTCTGATATATCCAGTAAAATACATTGTATTATAAACATTAGGTATAAATATTATTACCATCTATTTATATTAAGTAATACATTTTGAAAGACTTCATCATTAAGGGTGAATATGTTAAATAACTGTGTGCTATAATCTTTTACTGGAGTTTTATATATGATACATCCTACTTTACTATGATTGAATTGCTTGTCATCTATCTTTCATGTAAATAATTGCTTATACAATAAGTAGACATTTATATTGTATTATAATTCTGTCTAATCTACAATAATACTATATCTGTTAAAATAATATAAATATTGCTTATTCCTATTACAAATATTCTCCATATGATAATTCAATTTATGGAGATATCAGATTTTCTGGATTGTCAAGGTATGAGTGATAATCTGATGGATTTAGGTTTATCGATCAGATTAAGAATGATTTTCATTCCATGGCTAGTGCAGATCTTAGTTTTGTTAACATTTATTAATTTAAATTTATTTCACAAAAACATTTTTAGAATGCCTGACCAAAACATTACATTATTGGTAAATACTCAAAGTATAAAACTGATAATTTCCTTTAAAAGCTCAAACATATACTTTATAGATATCAGAGGAAATTATTTAATAGAATAAAACAAAAAAAAATTGTCTAAATAACCTAAGATGGATTTAACTTTATCATCTTTAAATACCAGTGGCTTAAACAATCCTAGCAAGAGAGCAAATCTACTGAAATATTTAAAACTGAACAAAGCACAAATTGTCTTCCATCAAGAAACTCATTTCAAAACAAATGACAATTACAAATTGAATCCTAAGGAATATATGATATTGGCACAATCCACTTATAAGACAAAGACAAAAGAGGTAACAATTTTATGGAAAACAAATATGATTAACCCAGAAATCATTTATAGGTATGAAGATAAGGAAGGCCTTATGACATTACTAATAGTTAAATATAATAACAGAATATGGACCCTAGCCAATCTAGACTGGTTCCCAGTCATTGGAACAGGAACTGTTAAAAACACTTGGATTTCATTTCCAATAATTATAAAGGCAACTTAATATTAGGAGGAAATTTTAACTGTATATTTGATATTTCTGAAACTACAAATAAAAGGCCACTGTGTACATCTGCTGTATCAAAAGCTTTAAACAAGTGTATAGAATGATTTAATCTTGTAGATACTTTCAAATTTAAAGAAGATAAATCTTTATTGTTTTCCCATCAAGATCACAGATTTGGTACCCAAACTTGAATAGATAAAATATTTTCTGTTCATGACTTACACTCTGAAATCATTAATTTTTCAATCACTCCCTGCCCCTTTTCAGACCGAAATTCATTGATACTAAAACTTCAAAATGGGTACAAAATATTAATCTTTAACTCAAGAATTCCAGCATATATAACTAAAATTAAAGAGTTCAAACCCTGGTTACTATCTGAATTACATTTCTTCTTAGATATTAATTACATCATCGAGATAAATAAAATAATGATATGAGCCTCATTAAAAGCTTACATATATGGTAAAACCCTAAGCTGGTATAAAAAAAATCAGAGAATGAGATTCTGAGTTATTACATCTACAATCCAATTTTGCCAGTAAAAGTATTAAACGATAAATACAATGAAATTCTAACACATAAAACTAGTTTAGCTTTAGAAAAACTAAAAATTAATATCTTGGCCACTTCTCCCAAATATCTACATAATTTATCCACAAGAATTAAAATACAACCAAAAGCTAATAACATTAAAAGTATCTTCCATGAAAGGAAAGGGGAAAATGTCTCAGATATAGGTGACATTGTTGATGCCTATAGAAATCACTATATAGAACATTTCCAAAAAGAAAATATGCATATCAATCAATTAAATCTAGATGAAAAATGTTCTAATATAAAAAATACCAGAAAATTTTAAACTAGATCTGCAAGCTCCCATATCCTACAAAGAAATTACATATGCAATAAAAGAGGGTAAAAATAATAAAGCTCCAGGTATAGATGGCATAATTATGGAAATATATATTTTTTTTCCTTCAAAGATACTATCCCTCTTAAATAAAACTCTATTAGAAATTCAGTCACAAGCTTTAATACCACCCTCTTGGAGATATTCCTTAATCATACTAATCCTAAAGGAAAACAAATCCCCAAACATCTGTACCTCATATAGCCCTATATCATTATTAAATAATGACTATAAAATATTTATGACAATATTAACTAACATAATGAAAATACTACTATCCAAAACAATAAATAATGATCAAACTGGATTTATATATCATAGACACATACATGACAATATTAAAAGGATAATTTCTCATATATTATGTTAATAAAGAAAATAAAGAAACACTCTTAATTGGCTTAGATATAGAAAAAGCATTTGATTCCCTAAATTAGGACTATTTATTCAAAATCCTAATGCTATTTGAATTTCCTGGATCCTTCATTCATCTCCTAAAGAATATATATATACAGATAATTTAGCATATGTCAAGTTAGGTCCTTTTACCTCTGAATCTATACATATAACAAAAGGCACTAAACAAGGATATCCCATGTCACCGATTCTATTTGCTCTGGTATTGAAATAGTGGCAGATTAAATTTGGAATAATATAAAAATCAAAGGAATAGATGTTTATGAACAATACAATTCTAAAGTAATGCTATTTGCTGATGACATATTACTAACATTATCTAATACAAAAGAGACATTAGAAGAATTACATATATTAATTGACAAAGTTCACATGACTTCAGGACTCCAATTCAATAAATCAAAATCAAAATTTTTATTTTTAAATAAAAAAAAAGAACTGCAGACTAAGGGGGATCACATCATAAGGAAACAAGAATTGCCCTTAAAATATCTAGGAATTGAGTTATGCAAGGCTAATAATGAATTAGTCTCCAAAACTACAATAATATCATCAATACAATTAAAATCTCTGTGAAAAAATGGAACAAAATAATATTAACATTTGAAGATAGACTACAGTTAATAAAAATGGTTTTACTGCCCAAGATCCTATATATAGCCTTGGCAATACAATTGTTACAAGAAAGGAATATACTTAAAGAAATAAATTCATGCCTAATAAAATTTGTATGGTTTCCCAAAAGAAACAGAATAGCTTTAATACATCATATCAGACCATGGAATCAGAGAGGGTTAAACTTTCCAGCTATAGAAACATATATAAAAGCTTCAATATCTAAAACAATGTCAGATTGGATAAGTCCAAATTACACTGCAAATTGGAAATAATTACTAACTGTAATATCAATAAATGAATTTGATTTACAAAAAAAAAAAAAAATTCAAATAGCAGATAAAAACAAGTTGCCATGTCACATATGTATTAGTATGCAATATAACATAACTAAACCCACTAAAACTCGTATGATTAATTATTACATTGACTCATTTAGGAAAATTATTAATGCAAATATAGATTTAAAAATCTGGTTTGATCTTTTAACACCATTTATAGTCACAAAGAACTTTCCACATAAAATATATATAGATAAATTATTAATTCCTGGGAACAGAAAATATTTGTTTGTTGGCTCCAATGTATCAAACAACTAAACATTTTAGATATGCAAGTAATAAAAGCAGCATACAAAATTCCACAACAGGACTGGCTAACTTTACAAAGTATTCTGTCATATTCACAAAATTTAAGTAGAGTAATTAACAATACTTCATTTAAAGAAATACCTAAATTTACAAAATACATATATGAAATCATATATAACGACTTTGACATGGGAAACAGTATTTCAATTTTTTTAAAAATATTGATAAACTATAAAATAACACTCAAAACCTCATATTGGAAATATATAACACAAGAACACTTAATACAGTTAACTGAAGATATTAAAACAAATATCTTTTTATCAATAAAATATACATCCTTTACACAATACTGGAAAGTTTTTAATTGGAAATGCTTGCACAGAGCATTCCTAACCCCAGACAGAATCAGTAAAATGAGTTCTTCCATAAAAGCAATATGTTGGAGATGTGAGCAAGTACACAATGCAGATTGGAACCACATTTTCTTTGACTGTGTTAAAATTAAGCCATTTTGGAATGGTATTAATAACTTTCTACAAGCTTTATTTAATGAATCATTTTATTTGTTCTTGTTTTATTTAATGTGAATGAAGGTCCTCATTTGAATAGGTCAAACATGTATCTAGTATGGACTATACTCGCAATTTCAAGGAAGTGCATAGCAAGAAGATGGAATACAAACACAATGCCATCTTTGGAAGACTTCTACAGCCTACTGAAGTCCACAGCATTATTGGAAATTAAAATTAAAGAACTAAGAATTTATCCAAAGCCATCTGTCAACATCCCTTGGGGAAAAGTCTTGTCGTTGATTGGCACTATACAATAATTGATCAGACACTCTGATAATGGATTGGACATACTTGTAAAGTACCTGTATACATTAAGATCTGTTGTAGTGTCAGGCTATTGTAAATATTTAAGATGTTATGTATAAATACTATGGAACTCATTCAAATGTGTTTGAAAAATAAAAAAAAAAATTGAGAAAAGAAAAGAAAAATGACTTAAGAAAACTTGAAACATGCTACCACAAAATAGGCAGATTTGCCACCAACCTGCCCCACAGAACCCATCACTTCCTTGCTCTAAAACAACTAAAATGTTTAGAATTTTCTAACTTCCTATCCTTAAAACCAGCTTACCTTAACCCACTGTATTGTATACCTACCTGACAAACGTCCGGCCATACACAATCTAGTTCAAATACACCTCAACAACAGGACCCTGAGATCCTTCAACAAATTGCTATTAAAAGTTACCAAATCCAATGACAGCTTTGGAGATTCTCTTTATTCTGATAAGATCTCTAAAGCATGGAATGCCATCCCTCAGAACATACTAAACACAGCCACCCAGCACAGTTCAAAAACCTGCTAAAGATCCATCTAAATGACAACTGGTTATGATCCTGCTCCTCACCAGGCTGAACTTACTTGACATTTCCCTACCTCTACCCACCCTCTTGTTATTTTTCCCACTGACTTGACTGATGTATACTTAACTTTTGACAAAATATTTATAGGCCATTAAACATTATTGGACAAATATTAGTGAATAGAAATTCCATTGTATAGTATGCATTCTTTATGATCTGTATAATTATTTTGATCTGTAAAATTTTGTGCTATTATATGGTGTGTTTATTTTTTATGCAGAGCTTTTCTCCATGGGCCTCCACTGAAAATGGGCAACTAGCCCAGATGGACTTCCCCGGTAAACAAATGTTAAATAAATAAATATTCAGGCACTGTTTATCTACTGCAAATAAAATCAGATTAAAAAATGAAAATGTGCACATCTGGAGCCTTGGGCTAAATTCAAACATCAGCGTTTTGTTAGAATATTAAGATGTACAGAGAGCATGTCAATCAGAATCTCAAAACTCCTTTTGTGTTGTATCCCTCACAACTTAGCAATAGTTGGATGGGTATTTATTATAGTTGTTGCTTTCAATATTCACTTTATACAGAGCCAGTCTGAAACTATACATCCAATCCCTTGGTTGTCTTTCAATGTCCACTATTTTGTATTAGTAAAGTACAAAAATCATTACTTAAATTAAATTTGCATGGGTTCTCAGTAGGTAATCCATTTGCAGATTTAATACATGCTTACCCATTATTCAGACAGTGAACAAGGGTGAGAATCAAGCTTTCTACCTTGTGCCTATGAGTTAAATACCTTAACCATTACGCTAACTCCCAATCCCCATGTAATATAAGTTCAGATCTGATACTCCATAAACTTGTTTCATGTGGAAAGTCGCATCATTGTTTCATTTTCATAGACAACTTGATCCTATGCTTCAAGAAGGTACAGTTCCTAAGGAATGGAAGACTTCTTCTGTCACCCTGATTTTTAAAAGTGTTTTTTATCACTTAGTACATAATTACAGCATATAGTCTTACATTTATAACTGGGAAATATTTTGGAAGGTGCCTTCTCACATTGTAACTAAATACAAAAATTAAGTTTAAGTACTGGACCTGACTCAACAATTTTTTTTTTTTTTTGCAAAAAAGTACACTTGGGCTATAAACATGGAATAACATATCATCTGATGAAGTAGATCAGAATATAATATCAGGAAAAGGATCTGGGAGTGTTCATCACACAAACTCAGCAATCATAGAATAATGAAAGGGCAGTGGCAATAGAAAACATAATGATATGGTTCATCCCTAGAGGGAAAGACTCCAGAGGCAAAGTAATACTTCCACTCTGCAAGACCCCAGATAGACTACACCTACAATAATACATAAAATTCTGGAGCTCAGGTAAGGGACATCATATTTCTAGAAGCAGTTCAGAGAAAAATCAGAAAAGTGTGAGCTGGAGAGGAAAGGTTATGACCAAAGACTAGAGGACCTAAAGCTGTTCTTACTAGAAACTGAAAGGACAGAGGAAGGAGAAGGGGGTCACAAGCTGAAGATCATATGGATTACATCATCCCTGGATCTTTCTTCGCACTTCTCCACAGTGTGGGACGTTGTGTACCTATGGAATGGACTGCCAAAACAGGTGCTGGAGAAAACATTATCAGAGGCATTCAAGAGATATGGGATAGGTGGACAAAGGGTTAGAAGAATGGGAGGGAAAAAAACATATGTAGGATGCTAAATACAATTAAAGTGAATATTAGATGGATGCATTGCCTCCTTTTGACATGAAGCTAATATACTATGCCTGACATCAATATAAAAGTGTCTTTATTTTCTCTTGTTGTATTGGTAACACCATGACCAAATATGAGACCAACCAAGAGCAACATGAAGAATTAAGTGATAATAGATTATTTGGACTAGCCTCATGCCCTCTATGGGTTATTTCAGTCCAGTCTGAGTGAGATTACGAATACAATGAATTACAAATATTTTGGATGGAAGTTAAGTACACCACCAGCTATGGAGAACTTTTTACTTCACATAAAATACATTTTTAAAGCTACATAATTTTAATTTAATTGCATTTATTGTTCTTTGCTCTTTACAGCTCAGGCTAAATTGCCTGTTTCAAGCTGACAAGCTATAACTGTGTAAAAATATAAATACCTTAAAATGGCATATATGCCGCACTTAGCCTTAGAACTGGCTAACAGCTATTTTAAAATGTACTATATAACCTCAGCTGTAAATCCTTCCACCTTCAACCATATTTACAGTACCAGATCCTATCCAACATCTTGTTCAGTCTATCAACATCTCAACCCCAGGCACATTAGCTCTAGATCCAAACACTACCACAAACTAATAAACAAATTCCTGAAGTTCATCACCAAGTATAGACTCAACCTAATACTTGGTGGTGATATTCACCCCAACCCTGGCCCACTCACTTCAGATACACATACCACCTCTACTTGCAATCTAAGCTACAAACCTACAATTAATAGGCCAACTAACTTTCTCCTAGTCTGTCATCTCAATATTAGAAGCATTAATAACAAGGTACATGAATTGCATGCATTTCTGGATGTCCACTCCCCTGAGATTCTCTGTTTATCTGAAACCTGGTTAAAACCTAACACTAAAGACAATGAAGTGTTACCACCTGGGTACAACATACACAGATCGTGCTTCAAGGAAGGGGGGGTGGGGTAGCTGTACTCTATAAATCTGAGTTGAATGTTACCATAGATGTAATACAACCTCCTCAGATTAATAACTCAGAGATTCTTGCCACCAAATTGCAACTTAATAAAAATAAATGCATTAATATCATCTGTATGTACATTCCCCCAGATAACAATATATCTACATTTGAAGATATCCTGCACTGGCTATCATGTCACTACCCCCAAGAAACCCTACTACTTGGAGACTTTAACATAGACTGGGGCACCTGTTCCTCAGAATCCCTAACCACCCATATTAACCTGCATGCATTTAAACAAATCATATCCACCCCTACCAGGATAGGTAAACCCAACCAAAAAGAAAGTAAACTTGACTGGGTACTCATAAACGGTCACCCCCAACTGTACACCTCTGGTATCCTCCTTAATGGCCTAAGCAATCACCTTCTCACATATGTAATTAAGCACAAAACCATTAGTTCTCAACAACCCTTACTCAGAAAGGTTAGAAACAATAAAAACTTTGACCCTGCCAAATTCCAACAAGAACTAAACTCATGTAATTGGTCTATCCTAAAACACCTCCCCTTAGAGGAAGCAGTAGCATACTTTAACAAATTCCTTGAGATCCTTGATTTGCATGCACCTGCTCGTTCAAAGAGAACAAAGGCAAAAACTGCGCCATGGCTTTCTAAAGAGTCTAAACTCAAAATTACCCTTAGAAACAAAGCATGGGCTTTATGGCGTTCTTCTAAAGACCCTCAAGATCACATTAAATACAGGCAATCCAGGAACAAAACCAAAACATCCATTTTACAAGACAAAAAACAATACTACTGTAATTTACAGACAGTAAATCAAAATAACCCTCAGAAGTTTTGGGCAGGTTTAAGTAATCTACTACATCCTGGACAAACTTCGACCCCAATCCCTGCTGCTACTATTGATAAAACCCCTGAAGATGTTTCTGATAGTTTTAACCAACTCTTTACTGAGACAATTCAAGCCCTAGCTAGCCAACTACCTCCTAGTTCCCCTGGTCCTGAAAGTAGCACCCCTAGAAACCTACTCGCGTTCAGCTTCCAACCAGTCACCACTTCACTTATCCATACCTTGATCAAAAAATTAAAACCCACTACACTTTCTGCTGATCAACTCCCTGCCGAGTACCTACAAAAATCAGCTGATGCTATTGCTTACCCCGTCTCAATACTAATCAATCGAACCATAGTAGAAGCTAAAATACCCACCATCTGGAAAATATCCTGTGTAATCCCACTTCACAAAGGAGGCAGCTCTACTGAATTCTCCAATTATAGGCCAATAGCTATACTCTCTCCACTTGCAAAGATTATGGAAAAATGTATTCATAGACAACTCATGCACCACTTTAT
Source organism: Protopterus annectens (assembly GCF_019279795.1). NCBI lineage: Eukaryota > Metazoa > Chordata > Ceratodontiformes > Protopteridae > Protopterus > Protopterus annectens. The sequence goes on along the minus strand of NC_056738.1, from coordinate 540,370,527 downwards.
CCAAAATCGCCTTATGGCAGACACTCAGCATGGCTTTCGTCCTCATCACAGCACTACTTCAGCCCTCCTAGCCTTTACTAACACCATAAACCATAATCGCAACAATAATTATATATCCTCAGCCCTCTTTTTGGATTTTTCCAAGGCATTCGATATGGTTGATCACCAACTTTTAATCCACACCCTGCAAACATTCTGTCTAGATACTGGAGCCCTCCAATGGTTTCAATCCTACCTGAATGGTTGACAGCAGGCTGTCCTCTGGCAGAACAAACTCTCTAACCTTCTACCTAACACCCTTGGAGTACCACAAGGCTCTATACTAGGGCCCTTGCTGTTCTCCATCTTCATTAATGACCTTTATACTGTCATCCCAAAAGTCAGCTGTATCCAATAGGCTGATGACGCTACTCTGATTTGCTCAGCCACATCTCCAGTAGAGTTATGGGCAGCTATCCAGACCACCTTTAATACAATAGAAAACTGGCTTTCTAAACATCATCTGATCCTAAATCCCCAAAAAACTAAAATGCTGTTATTTTCACCAACACGTACGTCTACCACTTTCACCTTTACCATAAAATCAAATGATGGCACAATAATCTCCCCTGACCCATCTACAAAACTATTAGGTGTCATCATAGACAATAATCTAAAATTTGACCTACATGTTAACCAAGTTAACAAAAGCATCAATAAAAAACTAGGGTCACTTTACAGAATAAAAGCCTTCCTAACCCCTCCAGCTAAAATTGCCATAGCTCGCTCTCACCTTCTTTCAACTCTTCTGTATACATCCCCTCTACTCTCAAATTTAAACAAGACTGTCCTTAACAAACTCTCAATTTGCTACAACCACATTGCCAGGTTTGCCACTGGGCTGCCTTTTAGGACACATCATTGCATCAATCTAAATCAGCTTGGGTGGCTTGAACTACCCAGCCTAATCCAGTATAACCAACTGATTATAGCCTATACAATCCTCTAAAATCTGGACAATACTCCTGCACTTAAAAATATTATCACCCCCTATAACAATCCTAGACCACTTCGATCCTCTAACAAACTACTAATTCAGACTAGCAAAATTAATAACACAGCCGGGGATTCTCTCTTTGCAAACTCTGTAAGTACATCCTGGAACTCTCTTCCAGCTGATATTACCTTACTTTCCACCTTAGATCAATTTAAAACTAGACTCAAACAACATTTGTTACTTAACTGGCTATGTCAATGTATCAAGCTTGGCTAACTCTCTAGAATGTGTAAAAATCTGTTAACCAGTTTACTGTGTAATTTAATTTAATCCTGACTTGTGCTCAGGATTAACTGTAACCTGTGGAACTTGTTTAACTTGCTTACTTATGTAATCTCTGTAAATAGTCTGTTTGTAATATGTAATGCTGGTATTATGTAATGCTGTATCTGCTTACCCTTGCAGCTTTTCTCCCCGGGCCTCCGCTGAAAATGGACATGCATCCAGTTGGACTATCCCGGTCAACAAATGTAAAATAAAATAAATAAATAATAAAATAATAATGACTTTAGAAATTAATTACAAATTAAAAGAAATGTTGCATTTTTAAAGTTTGTCTAATGTGATAAGGGATGGACTTCATCCTTTCTGAATAAGTAGCAATGATCTAACACTGTTAAGAGTATAGGGATGAAGCTCTCACTATCACTCAGGTGAGCCAATATCAGTTAGCAGCTTGGGTACTTTTAGGAGTTGGCAGGAGAGAGAGAGAGAGAGAGAGAGAGAGAGAGAGTTTAACCTGCTTGCCTCTCTCCAGGTGGAGAAACAATGGAAAATTGCTGATGGTGGACAGGCCATCCATGAAGCCCCAGTACAACTGAACTAATGAATTATGGCCAAACTAGATAAATGGGTGGATCTTGGTGGAAGGGAGCTTTAATGTTCCTAGAGCCATGACTTACAGCTGAAAAGTCTTTCTCAGGTATTGTCAGCATGTAGGGCCTCCTGCAACAAAAAGTCCAGCCATCCTCTGCTAGCAGCAGCACCTGGGCTTCTGCTTCTCTAGCATCTTATATCACTAGGACTTACAGGTAATGACATCAGCCTACTTAGTTTAAGCATATAGGTGGCTCAGTTTATGTAGCAAAGTGTTTAGAGGAGCCTCAGTGCCTCAGAAGCAACCTCATAGTAAAATAACCCTGAATCAGCAACGAAAATAAACAAGCAAGCAACCAAACAAATACTCTGTACCAACTGCAGAAATAAACAAGCGGATAAATACACCCTGAACCAACTGCAAAAATAAGCAACCAAGCAAACAAACAAATACATAAAATAAAAAAGCTAATGATATCAAGGCTGATGTGATAATTGCAAAGGAACCCAGCAGTGGTGGAAACTGTAGACACATAGGTGGAAGTTATGACATAAAATAATAAAGTCTGGGTGGTACACTTTTTGAGCAGAATCAGAGAAGACATACAGTGTGAATGTTTGACATTAATCTGGACAGAGAAGGAAAAGGATAAATTGATCATCACTCCTGTGCTGTATTATTTTACACAAAATAAAATGGCAGTGGTGAGGGCCATTATGATGCTGGAATATGCAGAATGATGTATGTATTTCAGACCTGTCAGGATCGTTCTGCAGTTATACAGAGTCATGGTAACATTATTTGTAGAGTACTGTGTACAATTCCCAATGTCATTCAGGGACAGAAATCTCTACAGCTAGAAAACATGAACAAATAAGGTATGTGTTAAAGTAGGAGAAGAATTGTAGGAGGGTGGCACAGTGGTGCAAAAGGCACTGTTGCCATCTCAGAAGACATTCTCTGGTTTGACTTTTGGTTTGAGTGCCTTCTGTGGAGGCTACATGTGCTCTCTGTATTCATGTGGAGTTTTTGCAGGTGCTCTGGTTTCCTCTCACATTTGAAAGACATGTAGTAGGCAGACCAAGGACTCTCAATTGTATGTAGGTGTGATGAGTGTGTGCATGTATAATGTGGAAGAAAGACCTGGTAATCTCCTTTCATTTTCCCTTTATGCCTTGTTGACTCCATGGCTAGCTGTGACTATCTGGAGGGTCACTCTAAGAGTCAGCTGTGAATTATTAGAGAAAGAGAAAGAGAGAGAGAGAGAGAGAGAGAGAGAGGCTTAGGAAGATGTATATGTATATATCAGAGAGATGAGAAGAAATGGAAAATCTACTATGAATCTGAAATTGGTAAAGCTGAAGAGAAAGGACAGAGAGCTGAGCAGGAGTAAAATATGGTAAGTATCAGAGTCGTCACTTCAAGTTAGACTGAAAATGTTACCTCATATATATACATATGGGTCTACTTTGGAAGCTCGAAGTTTCAAAACTTTCAACTTCATATGGTACAGACCACATGATCAAAGTTTTGAAACTTCAAATGATTTAAATGGAGATCACTGTTCAGCGCAGAACGTGATCTTTAGCATTCTCTTCACTGTAGTGCAATCTCAGAGTTGGTATATTTAATTAGCAGGGGTTGAGGGGGTGCAGGGGTCTTGCCTCTCCTTCATAAATGTAAAAAAAAGTGTTTTTATTTTTTATTGAAGTTTCGAGCTTTCAAATCTTCAGTGTTATAGTCTCGACCATATTAAGCTTGAAGTTTTGAATGCTTGACTGCTTGAGCTTCCAAAGTAGATCCATATATATATGTATATATATACATATATATATATATATATATATATATATATATATATATATATATATATACAGAGAGAGAGAGAGTGGTGTGGCTTTGACAACGTGTATTGTCTGGGGCACTGACAATGTGAGATAGCAAAAGGGTTCAAAAATGAATAAAAGAGAGCAAGGAAAGGATGGAAAAATATTCAGGACAGAAAGCAGGGGACAGGGTGCAATAAATAAACTACATATGTCATGCATTTGTACCTCTCCTTCTGTCAGTATCATTCAATGTTTGTGTATTTAATGACCTGAGTTATGTAATATAAAAAAGCATTTTTAATATCTAGCACCTCAGCAATTTAGCATTTATAAGATTCAAAAACAAACTGAAAAAAAAAAGAATATGTAAATGTACAGACAAATCACATGACTAAATTCAGGAGTAGACAACAATATTTAAAGGGGTAAATAAAACATAATTACAAAAGACTTACCAATAAACATTATAACAATTAAAATAAATGAAGTCTTGCACAATGCTTTATTTAAACCGTATGGTTTCAGAGTCTCCAATTTTAAGATTTATTTCAGCTTCCTCATGAAGATAGATTTTAAGCTGTCCTTGGTCTTCTCACTTAATACATAATATTTCAGCCATACCTCTCAACTGTAGAGATTTTTGCAGAATGTCCAGAGTTTTGCAGCATATTTTTGGTCTGTTTTTCATAGAATTGCGGTTTTCTGGCAAACTACTATCAAATCATTAATGACAAAAGTTAGCAAATAATGACAGACAATTGAGTTTCAGACTTCATGCCCTACAGAAAATTCCTGCTAAAACAATACTCATTATTCTATCAACCTTAGAGCGATATTTAAAATTTGTCCCTGTTTTTGGACCTTTGTCCCACTTTTAGTAATGGCTTTGTCTAGATTTCTTACTCTTAAGAGGTTGAGAGGTATGATTTCAGCTTGCTTAGAATATTTGCAGACTGAAGCTGTGAATTTGGTTATACCATTTGAATTGCTTATCAGGACTAGTCCTGGCTCCTTCATGATTCTGAATAGGATAAAAATGGGCAATATCAATGTGAATGAATGACTGAATGAGTGGCAGTATGAATGAATGAAGACTTTTCCTTTTATAATTGCAGGATTCATATCTTACAGCTTACGGCTGAAAGTATTTACTTCTGTATTAATTGCCTGCATTATTCACAATTGTGCGTTCTTTTGAAGAATATTTAATCTTAGATTTCTGATGCAGAGTGGTCTTCAAAATAAAGACTATAAATGTGAAATTCATAACTTGTTTATTAATTCATGTTAAAACATAGCCAGTTTTCTAGTATTTTAATGTTTCCCTGATATCATTGTCAGAAATTTTGCAAAATGTTATGCATCCCTATTCAGTACTATTGGCTGTTCTGAAAATATACAGTAATGCAAAACTGTCAGTAGTAATTCAGGAATATGATTTTGTGCACATAGTTTACATCTAACCTCTGAAAACACAAGAAGATTTAGTTTTAGCATGTATTTCAACAACATTCATTTACGCTGAACATTTTTAGCATCTAAGATACTGCATTTATTCATGTCTGTATTTCCTAGAATAATGTTAAATTCATTGCATTATTAAAATTGTTCTGACTCCTTCTTTGCATGCCAAAGCCTGCATGGTTTTAATTATTCATTGCAAACAATTTTGAAGCTAGTTCATAGAGCATCTTATAAAAATATCATGATCAGCGCAATCTGAATTTATTACATGCACAGATGTGTGCAATATGCTTTGTGGACTGCATACCGCATGGAGTCTGCAATATAGGAAATTATATAAGTAGGTAGTGAGTGACAATGACGCTGCTCTGCAGTACATTTTTGTAACACTCTTCTGCTGAATTATTTAATCCAAAGGTTTTAGTACTCATCGACTGGTTAATGATCAGAACTATTTATATTAGTCTTAACGTGTCATTTAAAGTATCTTAATGTTTTGAGAAAGTCAAAAATATACATTGGTGAGTTTTTTACTCAGATTGGATGCATCTGTTCTTACAAATAAAAATACATGTATGTTTTATTGATTTTTTTATCACAATATCATAAACACAAAAAATTAACAATGAATAATCATAGATTAATACAAACTGTATATACAAACTATATAACAGTTTTACACAATAAGAAGCAAAGAAGAAATATATAAATAATGTTAAAGAATATGATAATATGCAATGGCAATGGCTATATTACTCCTGAAAAAATATATTTCTATGCCTTTAGCAATATGCAATGCCTGTGGCTCTGGAAAAGCTGACATGCTGCACAGATTTTGTTTTTGGTCCCTGTGTGCATGGCATGTGACAACTTATTTTTAATAAAGTAAAACACTTACAGCTAAGCCAATAAAATATCCTGGAATCTCTTTGCCTTGAGCTTTATAAATATTAAGGTCATAGAAAGTATTATGCTATTTTTTGATGTTAATATAGCCACTTGCCATGTCCATATATTTTACTGTTATTTCACAATAGCTAGATACCATGTGGCTATAGCATAAAGATGATACAAACAAAAAACTTAACAGACTGACAGACTGCTGAGCAATTTATACTTAATTTACCACAATTCTGTTAATTTCATCTGTAGCATATCTGAGAATGGGTAGCCACTAAATTATAAATTAACACTACTAGTCCACATTATCTCTCATCCTGCATGAAAGATCAGAACTACTCAGAAAAATAATTATAAAGAAAAAAATCGGCAGACCTGCCTAAGTGGGAGGGTTTCCCAATATCTATACATTTTGCATGTAAATAAGTATATTAATTCTAAAAAGAATTTTCAGTTATAATTGAATTTGTACTTTTGGTCATCTGAGATGAAAACCTTATGGTCCTTTATATGTGGATCCTTTTCCAGCACTAAATATCAAACAGTATTCAGCACCATCACAGAAAGTTTGTGTTCATCAATACATAAATGTAAACCGATTGTCTAAATTATAATGCTATCTAGTCACCATACAGTGAATACCTAGAGGTCATACAGAGTATGAGTAAAGGGTAGACACATCTGAGTACCAGAACAAATTACTTATTTGTCAAATCCAATTATTTCATGAAGTAACATATTATACACAATTGTCTCTGCTTTTGCATCACCCAAGGTAAAGACTACATGATGTCCCTGTTGGCAGCACAGAATTCACAGGACTTAACAAGGAGAAGATGATGGTTAATTGTTTATCTGGAGCCAGGATTCACCAAGTTACACATGCACTCAAGTCATTGTACCACTGGTACCAGTATGATTCCATTATAGTCTATGTGGGTGTTAATGACCAGAAATATACTTCCATATAGTATAAGAAGAGAGACATTGTTGATCTCTCTGAATATGTGTCTCAGGCAGGTATATGCCATGCATTGAGTAGCATCCTACCTTCACCAAGAATGATGCCTCAGTATGAAAAAAAAGATGACTTCGATAATTGGCCTTTTTTCTGGTGTCTTTCTTGGGTGGGTCATTATTTGTCAGTGTGGGAGGACATGATTAACAAACCACATTGCTTTGCAAGAATAGTCTGCAACTGTCTCCCCTAAGCTTCCAAATGTTAGTTAAAACTTTATCTACTTATTTAGAGCCTTTTTTAGGCAATGCCAATTGACAAACCTACCGACATTAAATAAAACCCAAGGAAACCTAAAGGTGTTACTCTGCTCACTGCTAGGACACTAAACAAGAAATGACATTCCTTTCAAGCTGTCTTTACTCTGGATAATATAGATATTTGTGCTTTTACTGAGACATGGTTTAAATTGACAGTAAGTACTGCAGCAGTGCAAGGCTTTAGTGCCTTCCACACATTTAGATTGCACAGACAGGGACAAAATGTGAAGGAATCTCAATCTATATTAACAACAAGCATAACTCTAGGTTGGTCAAACATTATGATGTCATCCATGTGTGAATCAGCATAAACAAAGTCCCATACCATATCCTAGCAAGCTACAGATCACCTTCTATGTCCCTAGAATCCCATAGCTCATATATGGACCTACTGGAGACACTTAACATTAAATCAAATACCCTATTCATGGGAGACTTTAACTACCCCTTTATAGACTAGAAAACATACACTGCTTCATACTCACAGGCACAATGATTCCTGGAATTTATTAGCACAAATACCCTTAAGCAGATAGTGCACACACCCACAAGAGGTTCAAACATACTGGACCAGGTACTCACCAATATGGGAGAGCACCCCCCCCCCAGTGTTAACTTCATCACTGGTGAAGTCAGACCACAAAGCTGTCTTCTTCGAAGTAAAAATCAACTCTGTAATCTCAGTAAACCATGTGAGAGGTAGTAACTATTACAAAGAAAACTACATCCTATTAAGTGATAGTTTGCCAAAATTCAATGCCTTCCCAACCCTGAGTTCACAGAAATCTATGTGGAATTGCTCACAGAGACCTGTACAATCATGTAAATGGCTGTATAGAGGCTGCTGTACCTACTAGAAGTAAGCCCAAAACAAATTCTAAAAACAAACCACACTGGTGAAATCCTAACCTTAAAAGGATATAAAACAAAAGGAAAAAAAATAATGATAGGGCCACTCTAATTAAACTAAACAGGAAACTAAGAGGACTAATTCAGTCCAACAAGGCCAAGTATGAGTCAAGATAGCATTGCAGGCTAAAGACAACCACAAGGCTTTCTTCATCTGTGTCTGAAACCTCAAAAGCAGCACGCATCAGTGTGTTAAACTGGTCAATGGTGCCACCTTCAATGAGCATATTGACATTTGCTGGCTCACAAATTCAGCTCAGACTTCACCCCCCCCACTCCCTTGACCCTCCCCCATGAAATACCTACTAGCGTAACCCCTCCAACTATTAACATGGAGCAGGTCCTGGCTGCGCTCGCTAAGGCCAAAAGAGTAGCCTCAGTGGGTTCCAACAATATCTTGGAATGCCTCCTAAATTGCTGGAAACATGACCTATTGAAACCACTTGAGTCACTTTTCAAATGTAGATCAAAACAGGCTTTGTACCATAAGAATGGAGGACTACAACAATTACCCCACTTCACAAGAGTGGACCATCAGCTGACCTCAGAAACAACAGACTCATCACTCTGACAAATCTAATATGCAAAGTTTTGGAACAAATTATCATGGAAATGATCAAGAAAGACCTAGTCAACCTTCAAACAAAGGACTCAACCCAGTCTGGCTTTGTCGAAAGAAGGTCATGCATACTAAACCTGATGGACTTCTCTGAGAAGGTCATCAAGGCAATAGATGAGGGGAAAATGGTGCATTCCACCTATCTGGACCTAGCTAAGGTGTTCAATACAATATGCCAGTCAGATATAGCTCACAAACTCACTGAACTGGGCATAAACCCCTACCTAACTCTCTGTATTGCCAGCTGACTCACAGACAGTACCCAGGAAGTCATGACTGGTGATACTGACCAGTCACCAGTGGGCTACCTCAGAGTTCTGTACTTGGACTGCTCCTATTTGGCATCTACTTCTTGGAAGTAATGGCTAATGTCAAGGGCCTTTGGCTGACCAAGTTTGCAGATGACAGAAAATTGGGAGCTATAGTGCATTATTCCCCCATGACATAAACATCTTACAAAAAGGTCTAACAGAGACAAGTGGCTGGTGCCAATGTCATGGATTAAAACTCAATGCCAAAAATTGTATTATAGTGCCTTTTGGAAAAACTGCCACTCGGGCTAATTACTCCATCAATAAGACACCCCTAAGAGTTGTCCTGATAATCAGAGTATATAGGAACATATGAGACAGTAATCTGGTCTTTGACCAACATGTGGCTCACCTTATAAGTAAAGGCATGGCACTGAGGTCTAAGGAAGTCATAGTACCAATTTAGTTGGCCTTTATCAGACCCATCATTGAGTATAATGCACTCTTTAGCATGTACCTGACTAGACATATGCAGCAGCTGGAATCCCCACAAAGGCTCCTTACCTGGAGAATCCAGGGTATAAACACTTTGACCTATCTGTGGTGCAAAGACTGCATACCTTAAATGGTGGGCACTGTACAACCTGTACCTGCTAGCTTAATACAACTAACTCTGAGGCCTACACCATGGCATAGAAGGATAAGACCCTAATTATGGCCCAAAAACTAGGTTTGATTAGCTGTTTAGATGTGTGTGTGTGTGTGTGTGTGTGTGTGTGTGTGTGTGTGTGTGTGTGTGTGTGTGTGTGTGTGTGTGTGTGTATATGTTTGTGTGTGTGAATTCTTGCCAGGGTGGTATGGCCATGCCAATCCCAGGAGAGAGAGTCTGTTCATCTAAGCATTTCCTGCAGTAAGGCATAGTCCATAGAGGAAAGGAGCCCCCAGATATAACAGGTGATTGCTGGGGAGTGGATACTGAGGGACTGCTTATAAATGAAAAAAAATACCATGGGTCAATGGCACAACCCCCAGAACACCCTTAGGTTCCACACTAGCACCAGCCTTTGAACGGAGATCATTGAAAGTCAGTAGGAGAAGCTGGTAGACCAGTTGACCCATTGGTGGGCAGGGGCAGTGGGGTAGCCAAAGAGAATGAAGCAGAAAAAATATAACTAACAGAGGGAGAGTGAAACCTTGAGGAATGTATGACATCTATTAACAAATCTTACTTTATATGACTTGACTTATTCAGTCAAGGTTCTCTAAAAATGACTGAACCAGACAACTATGTACCGGTGTTTAGACCATGCACCGATCAAGATAACCATACAATGTACACAGAAAAGGGAGTGAAGTAGGCATTGGGTAAAGAGGCAATGGACTGGAGGAGGAGAAGAATATACCAGAAAGAATATGATGGAGATATAATAAAGGCTATGGAGAATTAGTGTTGAATAGTATGAGGTGAATGCAGTATGAAAAAGATTGTGTATTCGGAGGAGATACTAGATGAAAGATGTGAAATGAAAGAGATAAGTAGGTGGGAGAGGTCAGTGAGAAGACCAAAGAAGGAAAGGGCAAGTAGGAGAAATGTAAACACATAATATAGAAGTTAAAGTGGATATTGTCCCTTAGCCTCTTACAAGATCCTTCTTCAGAGAAATAAATTGATTGTAGATTGGTAAACAGAGATCTATGAAAATGCTACTGAAATGTAAACTGAAGGAAACCAACAAGAGATGAGAATATGAGGAGTGAGACTATGCAAATTGATGAAAGGGAGACTGTGCGAGTGTGAAAAGGTGGAGTGTTAGAGAAAAGACAGAAGGAAAGACAGGAAAAGTTGGGTAAGATGATTTCAAAGGAAGCTGTAAACAGCTCATTTACATAGTATTAATGAAGAGAATGAGTTAACACTTTAAAAAAATCAATTATGAAGAGAGGAGAAAGGGATACAGACCCAATATATCTGAGAAGGCATTTGAAGTAGGTATTATACATTAGTCTGTGCCCTATGTAACAATGGTTGAGTTGCCTCAGGCAAAGAGATAGGTAGAGTAACATGTTATAGGCTAGTAGAACTGATGAGCCTGGATACAAAGGGGTTGTTGAAAGTGTTTGTAAATAGGCTGAAAGTTGTGCTATAGTGATACTGGTGAGGGAAAATGGGAGGGATTCACCAAACTGGAGACAATGAAAGAGGAAGGGAGGAAATTTTTAAGAAGATGGAAAAAGCAGGAGGATGAAGATAAAAATCCATACTGCTACCCAATTAAATATGTGGGGTTGTAGTGTTTAGATGCAATTTTGTGAGTACACCTGCCTGTGGCTTAAGTAATATTTGAATATTCACCAAACTTGTTTGTCTGAATGAAAGCGCTAACATTAAAACTTTGTGGTAGAGTTTGGCTGTCACATTGTACTTCTTTAACATTCCTTATATTTGTGTTTTATATTTGAACATTATAAGAAGCTAAACTGAAAGTTTATAATCAACACCATCAGATTTTGAACTGTGGAGGGGGAAAAGGCAAAAGTTCTGCCTTTGCCGCTACTGTTTGTAATGATAATGGGGTTGAAAAAAAAAGATTTTAGGCAACAGGTGAAGGAGAAAGGGAAGGAGTCAGTTTCCAAGTGGCTGATAATAGAGAGGAGAAGAAGATGTGGACAGAGTACCAGAAGTCTGTAGGGTGTTTTGGAAGGTGTCACTGTTTATGAATGAGTATTAGTTAATGGAAGATGAGGAAGGAGATTGGAAGAAAAGTTAAAACAAGACTGCAGTAGTCCAAGAAGGCCACAGAACATGTGGAGAGGAAGGTGAAGAAGTTAGTATAGTAGATGATTAGGATTGACTGTGAGGATGTGGTTGAGGACATAATAGGTTATTTAAATAGGTAGGAGAAGATCATGAAGAGGTTTGTAGGGTAAGTGCTCAATGAGATTGGAAAGATAAGTGCGTGCATGAAGCATAGACTCTTCAATGCATGATATACTGTACATCGGATCAGAGCTGGTGGACAGAAAAGTGAAGAATGGTGACAGCATTCAAATGAGATAGAGAGAAGTTGAGGACATGAAGTAAGAAACTGCAAAGGTTAAAGAAGACTGGAATCATCAAGCATTATGGAGCAGCACATGATATGGCTTCTGGACACGGAATGTGAACTAACAAGGTGACTGATAGAGCTGGTTGGGGGCCATACAGAACCTTAGTGAGGAACCAAAGCAAGAAACAGTAGGTAAGACTCTACTGAAGGAGAGCAAGGAGATGGGAAAGGATCTGGAGGGTTAGAAAGCTCATGGTGGGCAAAATAGCTGAACAGGTCTAAAAGGCATAAAGGCAGTGATATATGTGAAGTAAATGACCGGACATTAAATGGAGAAGGAGGGCTTTTTTTCAAACAAGTGAAAAAAAAAGATGTAGGCTGAAAATACAAGGACTTTTGGTAATGACTACAATTATGAAGTAGAACTGCGATGATATTGGGGATGAATTAAGATTGTGATGGGGGTGATGGGAGACAAGGAAAGAGAGAGAGAGAGAGAGAGAGACGGAAAAGACCCAATAGTGGAATTGGTGAGGTAAAAAAAGGAATAGAGAAATTGTTTAAAAATTGCACCTGATGAGTGAACTAATAGGGAAGTTTCAACAAACATGGAATAAGTTATTTTCCAGTGCTACTAAAACAGCACAAGTGAAAATTATGCAGTTGCTATAGGGAACTAAAATAGTGGAACATTGTACATATGGCAAATAATTGGACATTAAGAAGAGGATTGCTGATTTTTCAAGCAAGTGTAAAAGATGTGGCCTAGAAATACAAGGCTTCTTGGCAATGTCTATAGTTTAGAAATACAACTTAGAGGGTACTGGAGTGAGAGAGAGAGAGAGAGAGAGAGAAAGATGGAGAAATAACATCTGAATGCCCAAAAAGGAAATGGCTGAGGTAAAAAAAAGAAAGAGAGGGAAAGAAAGAATAAAGATGCAATGATTTAAATTGTGTAAAATCTGTACATGATGAGTAAGGGGAAATGATGGGGAAGCTCCACCAGACAAGGAAGAAACATTTTCCAGTGCTACTAAAACAGCAATTGTATGAGGAGATAAGTACAGTGTTATGATGACCTCGATGGACTTAGATGCCATGCCCTAGCTTACAAGTTAATCAACATAGCAGAGGTTTTTTTACTACCTTGTACTCATGTTGGTCAATGGCTAGCTTACTGTTTACATGAGCAAATGCTTCCTAGAACAAAGACATTGGGATAATGTATACAGAGAGTATTTACACTTGCTGCATAAGTGTTGTCTTCCACCTGAAGGCCTCAAAAGGAAAGGAATTGGAGTTGTCCTGTGATAAGGGTTTAGCCATGAAATGTCAGACAGTTTCATGTAGTACAGGAATGCAGCAGTGTAGGTGAAATATGGTGTGGTGTGTCACAGATGTAATTTATGGGGAGAAGTACCAGATGATAATTATAAAATATGCAGGACAGTAGGACAGGAAAGTACAGTTAACTGAGGTGCACAAAATGTGAGGGGGACTGAACCATGATGAGCTAGAACTGGAAAGTGGGAAAAAAGGAGGTGGATGGTTCAGATACCTGGGAAGATAATGGGAAAACTCTCACAGCAAGGGATTTGTTGGGAGGCTTAAGAAGGCATACAGTGATTTCTAATAGGTCTAAAGAAAAAAAAGTAGAATGTAAATATACGCTTAAATAAAATTAAGCAGCTCCAACGATATATAAGGCACTGGAAAAAATGAATATTATATCTAACTCAAAAGCTACAACAATAATTATACAAGGGAAAAAATGAGCTAGCGTATCAGCAAAGTCTTCCAAGAATTCTAAACCTCAGCAATTGTTGGCCCTGAGATCTTCTTTGTGCTAACCGAAAGCTTGGAGGTAGTGTAGGTCATTTTATCAAGTAATACTTAATTGTGTGTAGTTTTCAATCACAAAATATCAATTGAATGTCACAAGATGTTAAACAGAAATTACAGTACATTTTGTGATATTTTAGCACTGCAGGTGTAGGAAGTTGTAGCTAATCTCATAGTGGGAAATGAATTATATCAAGACAACTAAATTTTACCCTTGGTTAATCTAAATGTCCTAATCATATTAAAAGCCCTATTAGGTTGCCTGTGAACTAAAGTAGAAAACCACAGAAATAGCCCTTTCTTAAAACATTATGCAAACAATTAAATGTGCTATCCAACAGAGAAATTGTGCAATTGCTAAATCTCACTGAATTGAAGAGGAGACACTAGTTCAAACTAAAGATGGATAAATAGAATATGTGGGGAGTTTGTGTGATACCTGAAATATCTGACATTATAAGATTATGGATCTTGATTTCATAATGAATAGCTTCATTACTCATCACTTAACTTGTTTTAGAAACAGCTTTTGTCAATTTTTGAAAAAAATGACAGAACATGAAAGAAGATTTATGGGTCATCAGAGTAATCTCAAAGGTCAAGATAGAACTATATTATAAAAATGAAATATATGAAGGAGTGAATTGATATATTCAACAAGGAAAGTCGTAAGTGTGTGCATGAAGTGGAAATGGAACTATGTACGGCAAACTGGGACTTGGATAGGTATCAATAGTGAAGACAGAAAGGGAAGGTGACTAGAAAGAAAGTACTGTCAAAATATGTGCAACTGGGTAAAGGATCTCAGAGAGACATGGCACTGATAATGTTTTTTTTCTCTTGCCTCTGAAGTGTACGAGATTTGGAGGTTATCTATAACTGGGACAAAGTGTCCCTACTTTGAAAAGTACTAAATAATGTCAACATATTACAAGATAGGCCAACACAAATAAATGACTGGTGCCAAAGACACGGTCTAAAACTAAATGCAAAAAAAAAAAAAAATGCATTATTTTTCTTTTTGGCAAAATGGGATTCCCTACAAAGTACACTATTGACAGCACCCCCTGAACTCCCGCTCAGTGGTGTGAGACTTGGGAATGCAGGTTGATAACAATCTTCAACCACCACGTTTTCCACAGTGGTAAGGAGAGTCTTCTATGTAGTGCACTTCATAAGCAAGGGCATAGCATCCAGGTCAAGAGATGTTATAACTCCACTGTACCCGACCATCATCAGACCACTAATAGAGTATAATGCACCCTTTTGCATGCACCTCACCAGATACCTGCAGTGGCTGGAAAGAACTCAGAGGTTTCTCACTGAGAAAATACAGGTACTGCAAACCATGACCTACGTGGACAGGCTGAAAGCCCTGTCACTTTACTCTGTATCTTACAGGCTGCTGAGAAGTGACTTGTTCCTGGCCTACAGGGCAATCTCTGACCCTGCCCTAATGGAAATGTTGCACATCTGCAAGTCAAATGGCACAAGAGTCAGTCAATCTAGGGATCTCAGCCTAGCTTGTGACATTAACAGCATATGCTGGAGAGACAGATACATCTCCTGAAGACTGCTGCTTCTCTGGAATAGACTTCCTATTCATGTAAAACAGAGCTCCTCACTGACCCTATTGAAATGCAACCTGAATGGGAGACTGCAAATTTGCCCCTGGGGTGGGACCTATGTCTCTAATGGACAGGGGCAGCTGGTGTTGATCATACATTTGTTCTGCTAACTACCCAAGAAGAACAAATGTGGATACCTGGCATTAACATGGCTAGGCTTGTAAAGGCTGTAGGACAGCTAGCCTAGTAACCTCCTATGAACATGTGAACCTATAATAGAAATAAGCATGATGACAGTTATTGTGTGCATTTCAGATGTGGGTATGTGTGCATAGTTAGTTCTGTGCTTTTAACTTTTTTCTACATTCTTTAGCCCTTTGCAGTTGTGAGATTTATGTGTTCATGTGGTCATACATATAGCTGCAGGCAGGCAGACTTTGAAACTGCAAGGAAGACAGCTAGGTCAAACTGTAAGTTAATATCTTTTTTCAGAAAATGGTGTAGAGGGAGCGGGACAATGTGTCAGAGAAGGTAGAGGCAACAGAAACAGTGCTATAACTGGAACACACAAGCAGTTCTTAAAATGGGAAAAATCCCTTTGATAAGTGACATAGGATCATAGGATCATAGAAAGTTACTAGGCTATTTCCTCAGGCCCTTATAAGCCTAGCCAAGAGTCTGGCCCATGTTTAGATAAGTGAGCGCCCAATGCCCCTGTCCAGCAGAGACATGGGTGGAATCTCAGGGATGTATTTTCTGTTTCCCATCCAGTTATCCAGGTTGCGCTTAAAAAGGGGTAAAGAGGTACTCTACTTGATGTGGAGAGGAAGTCTATTCCACATATGGGGGAGCCTGTGGGACACAAATCTGTCCCAACAACAAGTCCTACTGATGTCACAGACCAGGTTGAGACCGCTTGTGCAGGTTACTTGAGTGAAACTTGACTTGTGGATAGGCAACAGTCCCATTAAAGTGGGGTCCGAGATCACCTTGTATGCCAGACAGAGGTCACCTCTGAGGAATCTGTATGAAACTGAGCAGAGGGATAGGGCTTTTAGCCTATGTATGGAAGATATTTGAGGCCCTGGATTCTCCTGGTGAGGAGCGTCTGTTGTCTGTCCAGCTGCTGCATATGTTTTGTGAGGTACATGCCAAATGGGGTGTTGTACTCAATAATGGGCCTTATAAGGGAAGACTACAATGATGCTATGAACTCCTTCTCCCTAGATGAGATACCCTTACTTATGAAGTGGACCATGTAGAAAGCTTTCCGTACAATGTAAGCAACATGGTGGTCAAAACAACATTAAACAATAGATAAGGCAACTTGGGTGCCCAAATCCCTCATGACTGCTTGTGTGCTTAGGACATTGTTATTAATGTGATAATTTGTGGGGACATCACTCTCCTAAAAAGGGGATGATGATGCATTTTTTGGTATTCAGCTCGAGGCCATGATACTGGCATTAGTCATATACAGACATATACAAATGTCATAGATATAGCAAACTTGATGGCTGACAATTCAGCAAAAACTTCACCCCTCTGTCCCCCCATCAGTAAATAAGGATATTGCCAGTACCTGCCCCCTTACCCTTATATCTAAGGAAGAGGTCATCACTGCTCTCTCAAAGGCAAAAAATACAGCCTTCATGGGACCCAATAACATCCCAGGCTGCATCCTATGTGAACTCAGGCAACAACTTGTAGCAACATTAGGTGCCCTATTCAACCAATGACTAAGTACCGTCTTTATTCTAGCTGAGTGGAGGACAGCCACTGTCATTCTCTTGCACATAGGTGGCGTGTCCACTGATCTGGAAAATTATAGACCCATCAGCCTAACTAGCCTGATATGCAAGGCCATAGAACGACTTATCATGGACCTCATTAACACAGACATTAGCAACCTCCAAACATTTGATCCCACACAGTTTGGCTTCATCAAGGGGAGGTCATATCTGTTAAATTTGGTCAACTTCTTTGAGACAGCCACCAAAGCCATGGATGAGGGGAAGACGGCGCACACTGCCTACCTTGACCTGGCCAAAGCCTACTACACTATTCCCCACTTGGACATAATAGATAAACTCTCTCAACTAGGCATCAATCCATATGTTACCAGATGGGTAGCTAACTGACTTACTTACAGAACCCACCTAGTCAAAATAGAGGAAGTCACCTCAAGCAGTAGACCCATAATGAGTGACATACCCCAGGGTTTGGATTTGGGGCCTTCTATTATTTGGGATATACTTTTCTGAGGTGTAGGCCAAAACCAGTGAGCTATGGCTGACCACGTTTGCAGATGACTGCAAGCTGGGCACTGTCATCAACTCCACTAGTGATGTGGATATCCTCCAAGAGGGTCTCACCCAAACAAATGACCTCATTTGCAGCTTATCCAGAATATCTGAGGAATACAATGGGGGGGGGGGGGAGTAGTTCTTACCTGTAATCCAGGTCTATGTCTGTATATTCCTGTAACCTCTTTTCTAAGCTGTGGTCCACACCATCAGTACACCCTTAAGCCACTATGATTATGTATTTTTCCTTACATTTACCCATATACCATATACATTTGCTAGTGTTTATGTTTAAGTTAATTATGTACATATAAACTTTTAAATACCTAGTCTGCATCTATATACATACTTATAAAATTAGTTCTTCTGTACAACATTCTATGTTCTGAAAATCATCAATACAATTGTAATACATTTTATAACCTTCTGTTATGGCTGTTAATTATAATAACTGAATTAATATTATCTTCACAAAAATAAGATCATGATTTTCACATCATGTGCAATAACATTATGTCTTTCCCTTTGAGGATTAGACATATAACAGTTCTATACAAGTACCAGCTATAACCATTTATGGTAAATGGAACTCCTTATGTAAACCTCTAATTGCAGTTTTATCCCCATAAAGCAATGACTAACTTTAACCTTTTGTTCCCATTGTGAAACTTGTTTATCACTGCCTTATCTATCGTTTAATTTTTTCTTTGTAAGACATTACTTCATTATTACTTATGTTTCATGTTTGGGATGGTAGAGCAACTGTCGAGGTATTGCATGAGTGACCTAAGATTGCAAACAGATAGAATTCAGTCCCTTATGAGGTAGTTCTGTGTGCTATAAATAATTAGAAACAAAACATGTAATACTTTACTTAACGAAAAAGAAAAAAAATAGAACACAGTAAATTTAGTACCTGAACATTCTATTAACTGCTTTTTTGCAGTCCCCCAGGCAAGCAGACCAATTACAATAAAGGATAATCATGTTCCAAACTATTGCATACCATCTGAAACACACTGCCACATGAAATTTAAAACATTATTTAACTGACCAACTTTAGGAAGCAACTTAAAAATCATTTGCTGGATAACTATAAATGTCACTTCCTTTCTGATCTAGGTTAAACAATATGGTAAATGCAATGCCAATGCATAACAGCTTGCAAGCAACTATTTGTAATGTATTCAGTAGAAGTTAAAATACACAGAAAATGTGCATTTGAAAGTACAGTGTAAATACTAAAAGCATATAGGTTCACAGGTGTATACTAGGCTAGCGACCATATACAAGCCAAACGTGACCCACAGATTTGATTTACATAGGGGGTGATTTACTGACTGCCTCTGTCCATCAGAGACATAAGGTGCTAAACCAGGGATAAATTTGTGATTACCCATCCATTGGTCCAAGTTGTGCTTAAATAGGGTTAGGCAGTTACTCTGCTTCACATGGTTGGGGAGCCTGTTTCAGAGAATGGGAATTCTTTGAGAAACATATCTGTCTCTTTAACATGTCCTATTTAAGTAGCAAACAAAATTTAGGTCTTTAATTCTAGTAGTTATGATCCTGTTTGTTTTACAGATCTTCAAAATGATTATCAAAACAGGGTCCAGTGATGCCTTGTATGCCAGTCAAAGATCAACTCTCAGACGTTCTGTATAAAACTGAGTAAAAAGACAGGGCTTTTGAATCAATCAGTGTAGAGCATTGTGTTTACCCCCCCCCCTGTATTCTTTTTGTAAGGAACTTGTGTGGATGTTCCAGTACATACCAAATGGGGGCATTATACTCTATGATGAGTGTGACGATGGCCGAGTATGGTGGTATGATGACCTCTCTGGACTTAGATGTCACACTCTAGCTTACAAGTTAAGCAGCATAGAAGAATTTTCTTACTACCTTGTTCTCTTGTTGGTTAAAGGCTAAATTACTATTTACATGAGTTCCCAGATCCCTGAGTAGTGAATCAACGTTTAGGGGTGTTTTATTGATGATGTAGTTACTCCGGGTGGCCAGCTTCACAGAAGGCACTATAATGCATATTTTGGCATTGAGTTTTAAGCTATAGCTTTGGCACCAAGTGTTTGTATGTGTTAGACCTTCCTGAAGGGTGTTCTAATCATGGGGGGTCAATGATCCCTCCCAGTTTGCAATCATCTGCAAACTTAGTTAGCCCGAGGCCTTTGACATCAGCTTTGACATCCAAGAAGTAGATGCCAAAGAGGAGTAGACCTAGAGCCCTTGGGGACTCCACCAGTGACCAGCCATTTTGTAGAGGTGCCAAATTCTAACCTTCTTGGTCTTATCAATGAGCCAGCTAGCTATCTGGCATGTTATAAAGAGGTTTATTTACACTAGTTCCATAAGTGTGTTGACAATGCCAGAGTAGGGTATTGTATCAAATGCTTTAGCCAGATCTATGTAGGAAGTATGCATCGTTTTCCCCCTCATCCATTGCCTTAGTGACCTTGTCAAAGAAGTCCCCCAGATTCAGTAAGCATGACCTTTCTTCAACAAAGCCAAACTTGGACTGGGTCACTGGAGGTCTCTTATGCCCTTGTTAATAATTTACATGATAATTCTTTCCATAGATTTGCAAATAAGACTAGTCAGAATAAAGGGTCAGTAGTTTCCAGGATCTTTTTAAGGTCCTCACTTATGAAGGGGGATGGCCAGCACAGTCCTCCATTCACGTGGCACAAAGCCTGTTTTAAGACATAGTTAAATAATGACTCCAGGAGTCCTGATAAGTGTATTTCAGACTGTTCAGGAGACATTCTTGGATGTTACTGGGGCACACTGAGATCGTGTTCTTGGCTTTACTGAGTACAGCTAGTACATGCTTCCTAGTTTTAGTTGGGGGGTTATGTTTGGGGTTATTTTTTGGGGAGATGGTTTTGGGTGAGAGGAGGATAAAGTTAGAAACAAATTTGTCTTCTTATAGGTTTGCTATATCACCAGGCTTGGTGAATGTGGCACCTTTAACAACCAGTTAAGCACATTGCTGTGTGCTGCTGTCCTTGATGTTTCTGACATAGATGTAGAAGGTCTTATGATTATCTTTCATCTAGGAGGCTATCTTAACCTTAAAATTGGTTTTGCTTGACCTTATTAGTCCTCTTAGTTGTTTATTAAGTTTGATAAGGGAGTTTTTATCTTTATGGGATATACCTTTCCTGATTTTTGACATATTTTTTTCCTTTTGTTGTATATCCTGTTTAATTTGAAATGCCACCAGGGCAGTTTGTTTCTGGGGCTAGTCCTGGGCTTACGTCTGCTAGGTATAGCAGCCTGTATGCAGCCACTGACATAGATGTACAGAGATTCTGAGCATTTAGCATAGACTGCTGTGTTTTTGGGTTTAGAGGGACAATGAATTTTGACAAATCATAACTTAATAAAACATAATTTGCCTTGGAATAGTTCCTAACTACTACTGGTTTTAATGGAGACAGCTTTATGGCCAGACCTTACAAGGGAGGTCAAGACATAGTTGGGGGCAGCATTTTCACATATTTGTGAGCATGAGGTCCAGTATGTTGGGGCCTCTAGTGGACGTATTCACTATTTGGTGAAGGGTGTTTTGTATCAGCAAAGTCCAGGAATCTCTGTGCCTGTAGATTTGAGGCCATGTAGGATTCCTAGTCTAAAGAGGGGTAATTAAAGTCTCTTATTAGAAGGGTGTTAGGATGGATGGTAAGTGTCTCCAGTAGGTCCAAGTATGCATTATGAGTTTCTTGGGACATGGAGAGTCATCTATAGGTGGCTAGGATATGGTGCTGGAGTTTGTCTAAGGTGATCTGCACGTAAAGGAACTCCAGCACATCATCTTATTTGACCACCCTAGAGCTATGCTTGTATATCAAGACACCTTCACCTTTAGCCCTTGTATGTGCAACTACTGTTCTAAAAGAGTGGAAGGCACTGAAACCTTGCACTGCCTGGTACTCTCTCTTTTTTTTTTTCAAAGAAATATTTTATTGAATGGTACTTGGAGTTGTGCCATTGTTTTTATCTGCTAAAATCTACTACAGCATAGAAAACTACTTGAGTAATTAACTGTTCAGGTTAAAATGCATACCTGCTCATTCAACTGAAAATGTTTATTTTGCTTCCTAATGAATTCAATGACAATTTTATGTGACTGAAATATTCATTTGATATAAATAATTGTATGCGTCACGTGATGTAAATTTATATATGTGATTTCTTTACATTTAATGGCTGTGATTTTCAAATGATTTGTTCTTTTGATTGCCTTAGGGTTTGGGTTCGTCATAGTAATAGTAAACAGATTAAAGGTCCCGTGTGTATTGCATGTTCGTATTGTGATTGTGCAGCAGTTATTTTTTTCAGACATTATTTAAATTGAAGCAAGTAAGTCAAGAAATGTTACTTCATGATTCTAGAGCAGTGTACAAACAAACAGTGAAATTCCATTACGGTATTCATTTTTCCAAGGAGGTCTTCATTCATCTACATAGCTTGCATTTCATGTAAACTCTTGCATTCTTTGTTGTCATGGCAGCGGCCCTTAACCAAAAAAGGTTATGTATTTCACTACTGGCCAAACCTCATTTTTGCTTTGATTATCCAGTGTGTTTTAAGCTGAATGTTTTATATCAGTCATTTGTTTTGTTGCTTTCTGTTCAATATCTGTATATATGAAGCAAATGCATTAAAGAAAGAAAGACATACTCATAAAAAAGATTTGTTCAGTTCTCATTTCAATGAAGTTAGAACATTTTGAGGAGAGAAAACACAATGCATGCAACCTCCAACCTTTAAGACTGAACTAGATGGTATTTCATGCATTTCCATTCAAAAGCTAAACGCGAGCACACACACACACACACACACACACACACACACACACACACACACACACACACACACACAAACTCACACGTGCATGCACACATACACACTCACAAGTGCATGCACACACACACACACACACACACACACACACACACACACACACACACACACACACACACACACACACACTACACAGTACCAGCAAGCACTTGGATTTATGTTATTCTATCCTGTCACACATGTAGATCACTATGTAGTAAATAACCACCCAGTCAATGCACAAATAAAAAGTTGAAAATCTATTTATAATAGTATAATAAAATGTCTTTTGGGCGGATATATATATATATATATATATATATATATATATATATATATATATATGTATGTGTATAGAGAGAGAGAGAGAGAGAGATTAATTGTAAGGTCACACAAAATTGGAAAAAAAGGGTGATAGTTGGGAAAAACGTAGAATTACCGCCCCCCCCCCATCTGAGACCACTGAACTACAAACAAGTACACAACCTGTGACCTTCCCAGTGCCAATGCATTGAAAAGCTGACAGCATGACACAGATAATCACCCTGTTTTGACATTTCAATTCATGACACAGCGGGATATGAGACAGTATGTTTTCTACAGCTGTCAGAGTAAAATCATCCTTTCTTTGCTGAACTATTTCAATACTCCATATAAAACTGTGTTTATCCATCTTAAATTTTCTAAATTTTTTTAGTGTTTTTCACTGAATTAATCATCCAAATGTTGAATGCTCTTTGCTTCTGTTGACTGTGTTCCCGCATATTTAATCAGATGGAGTTGGCAAAATACTTACACTAAAAGTAAATGGAGTACTCCGTGTAATTTTAATGCACAAATCAGCCTTACACAGAGAAAGCCAGACTCCTATAAGATCATTATTTTTTTCTTTTTCATTTTATTGTTTGAATCCCATCTCAATAAACATGTCCTCCCCTTTCAAATGTCTGTCATGCTAGGACTCAGCTGTTGTGCCAGTACCCCTCCACTTTCATCATAGGCTAAGTCACCAAAACTACTTGGCAGCACTACAAAATGTCCCTAAAAGAGGGGATTATAGCCCTCATCTGTGAAGAACACAACACAGATATACAACCTGGAAATCAATGGACAGGAAAACCATAAGGAATATGTCTTCACACTATAGCATTACATCACAGTTCACTGAAAACTTACTGTGCAGAAGACCTTCATCCTACAGCACCAGTGGACATACCATAGTGTACACTAGTGTAAGCTTTGAACAGGGTAGGTTGTGCTGTCCAGATCTAGTCAGCTTCTTTGAGAAGGTCAGACAGATATTTGACAGTGGCCACACTGTCCATACTGCCTACCTGATCTGGCCAAGGCATTTGATAGCATACCATATGATAGAATTGTTTAGAAGTTAATGGCTTTTAACATAGATCCCTATTAGGTAAGATGGATAGCCAACAGGTTTAAAGAAAGAATTCTCATTGTCCGAGTGGGTGACACCTCCTCAGACAAAGGTAAGGTGACCAATGGTGTCCCCCAGGAATCTGTGCTTGGTCCACTTCTGTTTAGCATCTGCTTTTCAGATCTCCAAACTGGTAACAGTAACACTGTTTGCTGATGACTGCAAGTCAGGTGTAGTTGTTAAATCCCCTGTAGCTACATATACTCAACAAATGAACTAAAGTCAATTCCTGGTACACTGAAAACTGGCTCAAACTAGATGCCAAGAAAAGTAGTATCATCCCCTTTGCAAAACAGAAACAGAAACATTCTTACATCCTACTGCACTGATAGCACCTGTTTACCATATGAAATCAGTAATCAGAAATATGGGCAGGTGGGTTGAAATCTTTCCTCTCCTTTGACCATTACATCTAAACTTAGAAAATCCTTCTGCATGTCACAACTAATTGTCAAGGGCCTCTCTTCTAAAAGCAAGGAAGCCATTGTCCCACTGTAGTCTATCCTGGCTAGATCTATTATTGAATATAAGGCACCCTTCAGCATGTATCTTGCAGAACATATTTAAAAAACTTGAAAAACACACAGAGCTTCCTAACAAAAAGGATCTCTGGTATCAAAAACCTTGTGTACAAGAAGAAACTGGAGTCCTTAACCAGGTAATCAGTGTTTTATGGGCTCATGAGGGGAGACCTGTTAATAGGTTCATACTGGGATTCTGATTCAGTTCACCATTAGTACCCTAATCCCAATATTCAAAGTCATAGTCACCCATTCACTTGACAAATGTATGTCTCGTTTCAACCCTTTTCATTGAAGGCTTGAGAGGTCAGAGTTGTGGTATATTTACTATTGTCCATACATTCACCCAGGTTATGCTTAAAAAGAGTCCAGTAGCTAGCTTTCTTTACATCCAAAGGAAGTCGATCCTATAAAAAAGGGATTCTGGAATATACAACTATTCTGCCAGCAGGTCCTATTTATGTTTCAGTGAAAGAGAAGATCTCTTGAGTGGGTCATTAGGATATTATTACTTTTGTGGCTATGCAGGAAGTCACAGAAGAATGGATCCTTTGAGGGCATGTAACAGAGGTTGCTACTTAAGATTTACAGAGAAAGGAAAAGAGAAGAGAAGAGACGAGAAGAGAAGAGGAGAGGAGAGAGAGCACTTTATGGGGGTGGTATTGTTAGCTCAAATAAGACACACCCTTGATTATCTTAGTGAGGAAATGATGCAGACTCTACAGCTGGGTCATATATTTAGACAAGTACATACCAAACTGGCCATTATGTTTTCATTATGAACTTGATGAGGGAGGATTATAGGGGGTGATAGGTTCCAGTCTGGAAGAAATACCCCACAGTAATTATTCTAGCTAGGTAAAAGGATTTCCTAACAACAGTGCATATATGGTGATCAAAGGATAGTTCATCAGCTAAATTGCTAGAGTCTCTAATGACTGAAATACCCCCAGTAAATAGTCTAGCTAGGTAAAAGGATTTCCTAACAATAGTGGATATATGGTGATCAAAGAATTGTTCAACAGCCAAAGGACACAATGCTGCATTTATTGGCATTTCATTTTATGGCGTGATCAAAGCACCACTTCCTAGTGTGTGTTACTCCCTCCTGAAGAATCAGGAAAATATATGGAGAGTTAGTGGCAGCACCAAGTTCAAAGTCATCTGCAGGCTTGGTCAGCCATAGGCCATGGATGTCAGCCTTGACATCAGAGAATTAAATTCCAAAGAGGAATGGCTCTACAACTGATCTCTGGGGAACACTGTTCATAACTACTCTTTTCAAAGAGACTGTGCTTCCTACACTAATAAGCTGGGTCTGTCAGTTAGCCAACTTGCTATCAAACAGGTGACATAGGGGTTTACATTTAGTTTGATTAGCTTATCAATAATGCCGGAATGTGAAAAGGTATCAAAGGCCTTGGCCAGGCCCAGGTAGACAGTGTGAACTGATTTGTCTGAGCTTAATGCATCAGTGACATGTTCAAAGAAGCCCCCAGGTTCAGGAGCCAAGGAATGCCTTTAATGAATCCACACTACCTTTTTTCTTAGGTTTGTAGACTGCCGATGTCTTGTTTATAACTTACATAATAATGTGTTCCATTGCTTACTGCCCTCTACTTTTCTGGATCAGTAGCAGTTCCCCCCCTTGTGAAGTAAGTTGACAACCACAGATCGCCATTCCTCTGACATGAATCCAGTGGGGAGGCTGAGGCTAAACTGGCTTAATAGAGAGTCTACCAAACAATGTCTGATGCTGACAAGGCAGAAGCATTGCACCTGAACAGGACCCATGCAGCAAGTGTTTTGTGCCTTAGATAGAGCATTCAGCACTTGCATGGAGGGTGGTGTGGGTGTGATAATAAGTTGGGTTAAGTATAGGGGAAATAGAGGAGTAAAATTAAAGCTGAATTTGTGCACTGATATGTTGGCTATGTACACGGAGAATGAGTAACCGTTGTTGTTATGAGATACACGTTGATGAAACATCACTTTTATTGGGTGCTGAATGATCTAATGAAGCTGAAAACAAATTCCACCAAACCTAAGAAGTAATCTTTTTTACAGGGGGAAAGGCACTCTGCATCTCCTCACAACTTCCCAATTTAAATACACCTACTTCAATGTTGTACACTAGAAGAGAAAATAAACTACACTGTCAGCAAGTCATTTTGCTCATTTATGTTTGATCATTCACCACTCTGTATAGCTGCTGTTGCTCAAATGACAGACAACAGTTGTTATGTATTAGCTTTAAGCATTACTGGGCATTACCTCTAAGGTTTTTGACACAGTTGAAGAAGATCTCATGGTTATCCTTAGCAGAGGTAGCAATTCTCAATTCATACTTAAGTCTGGAGGATTTTATTTTATTTCCGAGTTCTTTGTTGACCTTTTTGAGTTCATCTCTAGACAATGGGGTATTAAGCTGCCTTTATGAGCCAAGAATTTATTTCTCTTATTGTATAGATTATTTAAACTTGGCTTCCACTATAGGATGCATGCTTTGAGGTGAGCAAAGAAATTATCCAAAATGTGGCAAAGTGTGAGATGGAGTCAGGTCATCAGTCGTGGGTGGATGGATTATGTTTGTCTCAGAAGGGTGTTGTGGTAATTCAGGTTTTGCCATCATACTGAGTGTCACCAAACTGGTCAGATTTGACCACTGATGTGGCAACTGTAGGTGTTGAAGATATGGTGACAATATTGGTGAGAGCCAGGTCCAATATTTTTGAACCCATAGTTGCGACTTGAATCAGTTGGTCTAGCAAGTTAACATTAAAGAAGTCAAGGAATCTTACTGCATAATTATTTGAGGTGGTGCAGATTTCCCAGTTAAAGGCAGACTAGTTGAACTTTCCCAATAAGTAGTGTTAGACTCTATAAGAAGGAATGTCAGTTTGTTTAGATATACCGTTTGAGGTGCAGGTGACACGGAGGGGCTACTGTACTTGGTTATGATATGGTATGGCGTTCTATTTACTGAGATAAGTGTATGGAGCAGTTCCAGGCCATTGTCAGAAACTGAAGGTGAGTTGGCTTCATAGGAGTGCAGAGGCAGTTCCTAGCTTATTGGGCCCTTAGAGATACAGCTGATCTTGACCCCCTTTTCCTTAGCAAGTCAAATTATGCAGCCAACACTAGAAACAGAGATCTAAAGACTCATTGAGAAATAAAACTAGATGGAGATATGGGCTCCACCAGTGCCTCCTTCTACTCTGTAATAGATCTCCCAGGCATATCAAGAAGTGGGATTCCCTGTCATCCTTCAGCTGGTGTTTAGGCAGTTGAATGGGTGCCCTTAAATTTACACCAGGACTTACAGGCATCACCCTCCCTACAAGAGGTGGTAGTACTTGAGGATGGGTATTGGCCAAGCACTCATGGCCTCTGGTCTGGCTTGCTTTGTAGATTGTAAGAGCTTACAATTCTATACTGAAAACTGTGCACATGTATATCAGAAAGAAGACTAAAAATGTGTGTGCATGTCTGCAGCTGTGATGCACCAAACCTGATGTTATGTGGTTTATCCTTGGCATAGTACCACTTGCATTATCTGAGAAGAGGTACCTAAAGAACTGCTGTGTAGTGGTGAATACATTGTGGGGGATTACATTGCACAATGCAGACACTACTGGTAGGGGGGCTGATATGACAGCACAAATGCGATATGAGACATCATGCACTGGTACACAAAAGCAATGAATGAGAGCATGCAGTTGTACACAAAGGCAATGTAGGAGAACATATAGTGCTAAAAAAAGGCAATGTGGAAGAGTTACACAAAGGCAATGTGGGACACTGGGCAGTGGTATACAAAAGCAATGTATAAGAGCATGTAGTGGTACACAAAGGCAGTGTGGGAGACTGTACAGTAATATACAAAAGCAATATGTGAAAGCATTCAGTGGTATATACATTAGGAGCGGGGGTTGTAGAAAAGAGGAATGGTATGAAGGTAATATTTTTTGAGTGGTGTGTCCCTTTCAGTATGTAAAGATATGCAAAGGTATGTAAAGATAAGGGTGTATGGGGTGCCAGGGATAGATAGTACCTCTGATGGGCGAACATGTCATGCTCTTCAGAGTAGTTCATCCACCTTGATCCTCACCTGACACTCAGCTCTCACCTGTGGCTTCTCTTAGCTGTCTGCATGCAACAGCGGCCTCACCCCGAGCAATGGCTTTGACTGGCCGGCAAAACTAGGTGAGTGTAGCCGACAGGTTTGTAACCCTCGGTGAGTCAGGGCTTGTCTACCTATGCATGTGAAGAATGGATCTGGTGGACTGCTAGGAGGAAATCAGTAGACTGATTCAACGGGCAGGAAAGCAGACTCAGCAAAGTGTTGTGGAGTGCAAATAGAGCACAATGAGATACATTAGGACACTGCTAGCCATCCATTGCATCCTGTTCCATCTCCAGTCATCTCAATAACGTCCTGCCACTGGATCAAGATAGGCTGGGATGAGAGAGTGAGACTGAAGATCTGGGCAACTTTCTCTCACTATAATCCAATTCACGCGCAAGTCAAGACATCAACTCCCCGGTCAAGTTCTGTGGTGATGGGTGAATGACGAAGCAGCAGGTGTGGATACACTGGAAGCTGTAGCCACAACCTCACACACAGGTGTAGCTCAGGGGAATGGGTCACTCTGTACTGGACTGAAGCAGCAGTGGAGTTCGGCAGCCCTATGGGTGTCTGAGCAGCCCTATTTAGGAACACTCTGCTCACCTCCATGGTCTGAGGAAGGGGCTAGAAAAGGTGCCCTAAACATAGCCTACTTTATCCTACCCCTGGCCTGCTTGCCACAGCAGGTGGGGATCCCAACCATGCGGTTGAATCACAAAGAAAAAAAATCTGTGACTTTGTTCAACATTGGCACATGGAATCTGCGCATGCTCATGGATAGCTACAAAACAGACAGACCTGTGAGACGGACAGCACTTGTTGCAAGAGAACTCAGCAGGTACAACACCCAGATAGCAGCCCTCAGTGAGACTAGGTTTGTAAATGAAGGCCAGCTAATAGAAATTAAAGCCGGTTGTACTTTTTTCTGGAGTGGCCGCAGCAGTGATGAACATCGTGAAGCAGGAGTGGGTTTTGCCATCAGATCTAATCTGATCAGCAAATTATCCAGCCTCCCAAAAGGATTCAATGACCGACTCATGCCTCTGTGGCTCCTCCTCAAAGGAAAGCACCATGCCACCTTCATCACTGTATATGCCCCACTATGAAAATCCAGAGGAGATTAAAGGCAAGTTTTATGAATACCTGGAATCCCTCATAGCATCTGTGCCCAAGGCAGATAAGCTCTTCATCTTAGGTGACTTCAATGCCAGAGTTGGTGCAGACTACCAGACATGGGAGGGTGTCATTGGGAGGAATGGAGTTGGCAAAAGTAACAACAATGGTCATCTACTTCTGAAGACCTGCGCAGCTCATGACCTGTTGATCTCAAACACAGCCTTCCACCTACCCAACCGTAGCAAGATGTCCTGGATGCATCCATGCAGCAAGCACTGGTATCGCACTGATTATGTCATAGTAAGGAGAAGGGACAGACAGGATGTTAGAGTGACTAAGGCTATGTGTGGTTCAGACTGCTGGACAGACCACAGAGTCATCCTCTCAAAACTCAACCATGCGCATTCAGCCTAGGTGGCACCCACAGGGGAAAAAGACCAATATGTGCCTGAATGTCAGCAAATTGGAGCAGCACTCTGTGTGCTAGAACCTCAGTGAGGACCTTGAAGGCAAGCTTTACCAACTCAGCTTTGGTACCAATGGTGCAGAAAAGGACTGGGCAGCCTTTAGGGATGTGTTCTACAACACTGCTCTTGCTCATTTTGATCTGAATACATGAAAGCACCAGGACTGGTTTATGATAATGATGAAGACATCCAGAAGCTGCTGGATAAGACATGTGAAGCCTTAAGATCCCTCCAGCAAGACTCTACATCCTTCACCAAGAAAGCGGCTTACAATTCCATCAAAAGCAAGGTGCAAGCAAAGCTCAGAGAGATGGAAGACTCCTGGCTCAGCAGAAAGGCAGATGAGATCCAGAAGTATACTGATAGCAACAACTCCAAGCATTGCTATCATGCTCTGAAGACCATCTACGTGCTACAGTCCTCTGGAACATCATCCACTATTCAGTGCTGACAGGTCCACACTGCTCACTGACAAGAACGCCATCCTGGAAAGATGGGCTGAGCACTTCAACAATGTCCTGAATAGGCCTTCTTCTATCAATGCTGAAGCCATTGACTGCATGCCGGAAGTCACCAATAATTCCTCCCTGGCAGAACCTCCAAAGGAATCAGAGGTTAAGGAAGCAATTAAGCTTCTCTCCAATAGTAAAGCACCAGGCTCTGATTCCATTCCAGCCAAAATCTACAAGACAGGGGACCAGTCTTGTTACAGAAGCTCACTGAGCTTTTCCAGACCATGTGGCAACAGGAAGTTATCCCTCAGGAGCTAAAGGATGCCTCCATCATCCATCACTACAAGAGAAAGGGAAACAGGCAGTCTTGTGACAACCACCGAGGAATCTCTCTCCTGGTCATTGCCAGCAAAATCCTTGCCAGAGTCCTCATTCAACAGATGGAAGATGGACACCTTCCAGAGAGTCAGTGCAGCTTTAGAGAGGGCTGAGGGACAGTGGACAAGATATTTGCAGCAC
The DNA here is from genome assembly GCF_019279795.1 of Protopterus annectens. Lineage (NCBI taxonomy): Eukaryota > Metazoa > Chordata > Ceratodontiformes > Protopteridae > Protopterus > Protopterus annectens. The sequence continues at coordinate 540,339,156 of NC_056738.1, read as the reverse complement.
AACACCTTCAGGAGAAGTGCCAGAAACAAAATAGGGACTTTTATACAATGTTTGTGGACCTGACCAACGCCTTTGATACCGTCAGTCATGAGGGGCTATGACAGATCATGGAGAAGTTTGGATGCTCAGGCAAATTCTTCAATATGGTGCACCAGTTCCATGACGACATGCTTGCTTGAGTACTGTATAATGGAGAATCCTCTGATGCCTTCCCAGTTACCAACGGAGTCAAGCAAGGCTGCGTACTGGCACCCATGCTGTTCAGCATGATATTCTCGGCCATGCTGTCAGGTGGCTTCTGCGATAACGAAGAAACCAGCATAAAGATTAGATATAGGACTGATGGCAGGCTCTTCAACCTGCAGAAGCTACAGACCAAGATCAAGTTTGAAGAGGATTTTGTGCACAATTTCCTGTTTACAGATGACTGCGCACTCAGCGCTACCATAGAAGCCCAGATGCAGCAGAGTATGAGTTGCTTTTCCACTGTCTGCAGAAATTTCAGCCTCACAATTAATACCAAGAAGACTAAGGTTCTGCATCAGCCCACACCACAGAAAATGTATGCAGAACCAACTATCACCACTCAAGGTGAGATCTTGAAGGCTGTTGACAAGTTTACATACCTCGGCAGCACACTCTCCAGATTTCTGAACATTGACAATGAGGTAGACGCACACATCGCCAAGGCAAACTCCACATTTGGGTGGCTGCGGGAGTCAGTGTGGGAAAGGAGAGGCATCAAACTGTCCACAAAGCTAAAGGTGTACAAGGCAGTCATACTGCCTACACTACTGTATGCCTGCGAGACATGGGCTGTGTATGAGCGTCATGCCAAAAAGCTGAATCGCTTCCATATGAACTGCTTAAGAAGGCTGCTGAAAATTACCTGGCAGGACAAAGTTCCAGACAGTTGTCCTCTCTCAAGCTGGCATGCCAAGTATCTACACCCTGCTGAGGAGAGCCCAAGTCAGGTGGGCAGGCCACCTTGTATGTATGCCAGATACACGCCTCCCCAAGAGACTGTTTTATGGTGAACTTGCAGGAGGCAAATGCACACAAGGTGGGCAGAAAAAGTGCTTCAAGGACACAGTGAAAGTCTCTCTGAAGAGCTTTGGCATTGACCCAGACTCCTGGGAAACCCTAGCACAAGACTGCCCCACCTGGCGAAGCTGCATCATCAAAGGTGCTACCTCCTATGAGCAGAGCAGGACTGCAGAGGCACAAAGGAAGTGTGGGCTACGTAAATCCACAGACAACTTTTTGCCAACCAACCCAACTGACCACTTGTGCCCGACATGTGGCAGAGCTTTCCGAGCTCACATCAGACTGATCAGCCACAGCTGGACACACCGTAATCAGTCAATCTCCTTGACGTGATGTCCTTGGTCATCATCGACAATGATGGACAAACAACACACATGTAAAGCTAGCAGAATGGGGTGCAAAAATACAAAAGGTGGAAATGGTAAAAAAAAATGGAAGAAAAAGCAGAAAAGGCACACATAAAAGTTGTCAAGCTATACAAATGATACCAGCAGAGATTGAAATGACAGTGTAGAATAGATCATATAGAATATGCATATACGAAGGCTGTACATATAGTGGGACAGAGGCAGAAAAACAAACCAGAGGTTAGGGAAAACACAAAATGTTGGTATATATGTAATGCCTATGCACACACAAATATCCAAAAATCATACATGTATGGGACATGCAAAATGCCAATCACCTGCATAGCTCAGATCATGCCCCTAGCATTTATATATCATGAGAGCACATTTTAAGTATATAGGGGTCATCAAATGAGAATAGCATTATGTTGTATATGCACAGTCCACATGTCAGACTCTATAATATTTGTTAGCCAGTCACACACCATACTGTGAAACACAGACAGTTTCCAGGCAGGTTAGAAATTCACAAGCATATTGCAGTTAAAGGGGGTAGTTGGAATGCCAGAATATGGAATGAAGTGCACCACTGTAGAGTATGTCATAAGGGTGGATGGATGGCTAATCACACCAGGGCCAGATGATAAATAGCCTAAACAACTACCCCAGAATAGCTGGAACTAGATGCACTTATGTTTGTTTAGAGGACCTTCCTCAAAATGTCAAACATCCTTGTCAGGTTTGGTGTCAATAAGAGGGGCAATTGTTAACTGATTGAATGATCTGCTGTTAAAGTCCAGCCACGTTAGTGACTGGACTATCACCAAGTTATTCAAGGCAGCTGTCAAGGTGAGTGCCATTTCCTGAGAATGGTGGGACCCATGCAGTTCCTCTGAAGATAATGACTCCTTCTCTTCTTCTTGTTCTTCTGTACACAGTGGATCTACAGAGAAACATCTATATACGGGACAGAGGATGGGAAAAGGAAAATAACATACAACCCAGTACAATAAAATAGAAAAAAAAAATAGAAGTGTGGGTGATTAAGAACATCATCCTATCTGGCCAAGCAACACAGCAGAGTACAGAATATTGATTCATACTCAGGGTTTTTCCCTTAGCCATTTAAAAGAATTAAACATTAGCTGATATACTTAGTACATGTGCTTTGGAATAATGACCTAGAGAAATGTGTACAAATATGCATGTGCTAGCGTCACATATTTTGTATTTCACATAATGAATGTAGCAGTGGGTGACCTGTGTATAGGGTTACACTTCATAATCTCGAATTTCTGAAATCTTGAATTTCAGTAACCTGCGACCATGAAGCCAAAAACCAAATGCTGAAAGTACATAAGAGCGAATTTGAATATCTTGAATCCGTGCTTATGCATTTCCGGTACATTGCATGTAGTGTTATGGTGCCTGATATTGCAGGTGACTGAGTGTTTGTGTGTGTTTTTGTACGTTGTATGTGTGGGAAAGGGTAGGGAGGTGTAAGCATAAGTGTTGGATTTGCTGGTGTTTGTGTATGTATGATGTGTATTTGTGTGTGAGCGAGTGGAGGATGGCATGGTGTGAGTTTTTTTTTTTATGTTATGTGCAACCTCGGACTTGGTATATATAGGTAGGGGGGTGTGGGCTTGCCCCCCTGCTTATATGTAGTGTAGGGTTGTGTGGTTTGTCTGCTGTGGGTGGAATGGGGTGTGTGTTATGTGCATGTATGTTCGTGATTGTGTGATTCGGGATTGTGGATTTCGGTATTGTGAATGGTTCGACTTTATAGTCTCGGGTTACTGAAATTCTGGACTTCAGTAATTCAAGATTATGAAGTGAAACCATGTATAGACATGCCAGGAAAGTACCTTACATATAGACTGCTTCACGTCCATGCATGTTTGAGCACTACTGTGCCCTTGTCATAGAGATACTGCATGTTTATGCAGTAGCCAGTGGATGACCTGGATATGGCATGAGTGGCACAGGTTGATACAGAACAGCAGTTAGTTGCCTTATGCCGACAGGTTCCCTAATCTCCCTCAAAGTTAGTTTGTCCACTGCAATGGTGTTCAAATCACCCTCCTGCTTTTCACAAATGCATATCCATCAGGCATTGTTAGAGATAGTATGTAACACAAGCATGTTTGTTAACCATGCAAATCTAAAAAACGGACAGACCCCTTCACGAACCAGGCACAATCCAGAAGTAATCCAACGGAAAACCAAGTATTCCAGCTATAAAATGTACCACTGTTGTAAAGTAAAAAGCACAGTCTAGCTGTAAAAACCTACTACACTTTATTTCTTGTTAAATGCTTTTCATCTTGCTTATAGCAAGACTTCTCCAGACCACATACAGTTACATCACACTGTGGTATAAAACCTGTTCTACTCTCAACTTCCCTTCAATTAATTACAAAAGTAAACTATGCTGCTTGATTAGTAATTGAGAAATGATACATCAATTAAGTTAGTGCTTCACTGTTACTTAGATTTCAATAAATGAAGCTCCTAAATAATGTGCTGTGTGTGTTGCATACATTAAAGATATGTAGGCTCTTGCTGAAATACATATACTTGCATTGTACGGTAATTAAATCAATTCTATAAGTTTGTGTCAAATGTTATGAATTTATATTTATATTTAAAATAAATACTTGTTTAAAATACATAGTTGAAAAACATAGTTGAAAAGTTATTATGAATTTATATTTAGAATAAATACTTATTAAAAAGGCATAGTTAAGAATACATACTTAAAATGTTTCACTTCTGCTAAATATAGTGCTTAAAACATACCTTAATACATAAATAAATCAAGACACTGATACATAAATCACTGCTACCAAAACTGTTACCACTGTTTGCTTGAAGCATGCAGTATTTAAATAAATTTGAATATCTAACAAATCTTAACCAACAAACCTGTCTGAAGTACATTTCCTGAAGTTTATAAAACAAATAGCAGTAGTCCTAAATTGCCTTATAATGTGCATTCAGAAATGATGAATAATAAATGAATAAACAGGGCTGAGGAAATGCAAGGGAATGGGGGAGAAGAAAGGGAGGGGAAATTGGAAAAAGGAGAAGGGGAGGGAAAGGAATTCTACAAAACTTTCAGTGTACCCACTATAATGCATGTTTAGATTTGTGACTTCATGAATAAATTATCTTGAAAGGCTCTTAAATTTCAATATACAAGCTACTGAATAAATTTCATTCAAACCAGGAGCATGACAGGCAGGAGTTCTTAGTTGCCAGGGCAATTCTAATTTCTCCAGGAGTAAAGTAATTGGTCCGCCTCTCCCGTCTTCTGCAACACTATCTATTGCTCGAAAACCAAATGAGTGGTTTGGGTATTCACCTACATGTCTGGCTAAGGTATTTTCTAATTTACGCTTCCTAATACCATAAAGGTGTTCGTACACCCTCTGCCTAGGTTTCCTGTTGGTTTTACCGATATAGAATGCAGGACATGATTTACATGAAGCTAGGTAAACCACACCCTTGGAGTTACAGTTCAATTTGCATTTAATACTGTACTCCTGCCCACATATAGAAAAGTTCTGACCTGTATCAATGCAGGGACAATAAGGGCACATCTGGCATTTACACATTCCTTTAGTATTAACAAAGAGTACTTTTCCTTTATTTCCTTCCAACAGGTTCTTTAGGTTTTTTTCCTTTTCTAAAAACTGTTTTAGGTGGGCCTTGTAATTTACCAGATAGAACACTATCGGACAGAATTAGGTCCCAGTTCTTACTTATAATGTTCATTATAGAATACCCATTCAAGCTGTATGAAATAATAAAGTCAGACAGGCCTATTGGGTCTCTTGCATTACCATGCCTTTCTGATTAAATTGATTGGCGCATCTCCTCCACCCCCAAAATGGGTCGGTAAAACCCCCTCTGGCTTTTATTTTCCACTTCCACAGTTAGGTCCTTTACCAGTCGTTCAGGGTATCCCCTCTTAGAGAACATTTCTCTAAGTTTCTCACACTTTTTTAAAAAGTTTTCCTTATTTGAGACCATACGAGTTGCCCTCACAAGCTGCCCCTTCACCGCTGATCATTTCTGGGGTAGAGGGAGACAGCTGCTGAAATGCAGAAATGCATTAGAATAAGTATCCTTTCTGAATATTTTAGCTCTGTAAGAGTTGTATTTCAAATCCTTCTTTAAATCAATGTCCAGGTACGCTATTCTCTCCGTATTGAAAGTGTAAGTAAACTTCAAAAAACTTGTTGTATTGTTCAAATATGACACTAACTGGTTGGAATTATTTTCGTCCCCTTCAATCAACATAAAAATGTCATCCAGAAATACTGTATAAAAATGTATCTGCCTTGCAATGTGAGGAACCTTTCTTATAAACTCCCTTTCCCAGTATGCCATCACCAGGTTGGCAAAACTGGCACCACACGGGGAGTCCATTGCCACACCTATTTTTTGTATATAGTACTTATTATCAAAGGAGATAAAATTGTTGGACAAAATAATGTCCAACAATTCCTCCACAAATCCTATTTCAGACCCAGTTGCCCCTAAACTGAGCATCAATAGGCTTACCCACTCAATACCTTCCATATGATGGATTGTGGCAGTGGGCTCCCTGTCTGGTGCTTACCTGGACATTGATTTAAAGAGGGATTTGAAATGCAGCTCCTATAGAGCTAGAATATTCAGAAAGGACACTTATTCTAATGCGTTTCTGCATTTCAGCAGCTGTCACCCTCTGCCCCAGAAATGATCAGTGGTGAAGGTGCAGCTTGTGAGGAGAGCTCGTATGGTCTCAAATGAGGAAGACTTTTTAATAGAGTGTGAGAAACTTAGAGAAGTGTTCTCTAAGAGGGGATACCCTGAACGACTGGTAAAGGACCTAACTGTGGAAGTGATAAATAAAAGGCAGAAGGGGTTTTGCCGACCCATTTTGGTGGTGGAGGAGATGCTCCAATCAATTTCATCAGAAAGGCATGGTAATGCAGGAGACCCAATAGGCCCGTCTGACTTTATTATTTCATACAGCTTGGAGACGTATTCTATAATGAACATTATAAGTAAGAATTGGGACCTAATTTGGTCCGATATTGTTCTATCTGGTAAATTACAAGGCCCACCTAAAACAGTTTTTAGAAAAGGAAAAAACCTAAAGAACCTTTTGGAAGGAAATAAAGGAAAAGTACTCTTGAGAACAGCGCTTTCTTTTTCTCCGCCTGTGAAGTAATGTTTCTGACAGGATTTTTATAATTTTATTTAAAAAACTTCAAAGATTTTACTTCATAGCTATTCCTTATACTATTGTGGATTATCTTCTTGAAAAAAAAATCAAACTTTTATTGACTTTTCCTGACATTTACTGTCAGAACTTCTGAAGCTGTATACAGATTGCTGAAGCTATGAGCCCCTCAAAATCTTCAGTACAAGATTCTGTCATGAAAAAAGAACTCCAAACTATAATTAGTAGTATTCAAGACCTCTCAACAAAAATGGACAACTTGGAACATATAATGGAAAACATGAAGAAAGAAAGCAGGAAACAAACTGAAGATTTGAAAGAAATAATCACAAAACATTCAGACCAAATTGCCACCATAGAGGAATCTGTCAAGGAATTAGATGGAAGACAAATGGAGAATGATATTCAAATTAAATTTCTTCTGAAGCAAAACACTTCCTTAACAGAAAAAAATAGAGGACTAGAATCAAGATCAAGAAGAAATAACATTAGAATGGGGTCCCTGAAAAGACTGGAGGTAACAATATGATTCTTTCTTTAAACAACTGATTAACTAAGGTATTAAACCTTCCTGAGCCCATGTCATTCGGAATTGAGAGAGCTCACAGGTCTTTATCTGATCCATCTCTCTCAAAAAAAAATCATCCTCAGTGAGATCTATTATTGTCAAATTGTTATCTACTCAGGATAAAGATTTAGTTTTGAGAGCTTCATGGGCAGGGAACTCCATCCAAGACAATGGAAGGAACATTAGATTTGACAATGATTATAGCAATAACCCACGCCTGGGTGTGGGTAATGCTAAATTTACCCACGGTTGCCGTGGTTTGGTCCCAGGAAGCCCGAGACCAAACAAAGCCAACCGTGGGTAAATTTAGCATTACTCACACCCAGAAGTGGTTATTGCTATACCATGACATTATTTAAGAAAAGAAACTATTACTTTTCTTAAATAATGGCATAGTATAATGCCTGTTTACTGCCCTTCCGCAGATGTCTGGCATCCGCGGCAGTTCTGATGTACTGCGCGCCTGCGCAGTACATCAGAGTTGAGCAAAAGCAACGGAGAAAGCAAGATCTCCGTTGCTTTTTAGTTTTGCTATGTTAAATGAGTTTAACATAGCGAGACAGTTTTAAAATAAGCAACGGAGATGTCCGTTGCTTATTTTAAAGCTGTCTCGCTATGTTAAACCCATTTAACATAGCGAGACAGTGTTTTAAAAAAACGTGTTATACTAATGGAAAAAAGTCCGGGCGACCGGACCTTTTTCCATTAGTATAACTCAATTTACAATGGGCATGCTGGCCAATCAGCATGCACGTTTTTCGGAGGTCATGGTATAATATACATCTACCACTTTAACAAAAAGGAAAGCATGCATTCCTCTAATCAAAGGATTACCTTACCAGTTGGGCAGAAAATCTTTAACAATCTAGAAAAATCTACTGATTTTGTCAGAAGAAACAATCTATTAGATAAGCTAGAAGACATGGAACTCTCTTTACCAAGTTTAAAAAGACAAGCTACTAATGGAAAAACAATAACAAGTGATAAAACTACTAAGAAGCTTAAAGGGAAGTAAGTTAACTCATCTTTCCCTTTATTGCCTGCAATGGACTTTTTACTTTTAAAACATAAGAAACCAGCAAATATATTACAAGGTAAAATCTTTATTACAAAAAAGGAAAAAGAATGAAGGAAAGGAAAAGAAAAGGAAAAATATATAGCATATTTATTGTTTTCCTTTGTTCTTCTTCCTATTAGTTTTATTTTCTTTCTTTCCTCTCTCTACTCATTTCTCTCTTTCAGTTTCTATTTTAGTAATATTTATTATATAGAGTTAATCAAGCATCTAATACTTTCTAATGTTAAAGCTTGTTGGTAGTGACTTAGCACTTGCAGGAAAACATAGTGGGCAGGATTCACGAAGGCTTGCATGGAGTGTAAAAGACGTGTAACACTCCATGCAAGCCTCGTGATCCAGGAACAGCCCGAAACTCCATGTAAGAGACCAGCTAAAATGTCTCTTACATGGACTGGGCGTGGATATGCTAAATACCTCACTTGCAGCCGAAAGGCATGCAAATGAGGTAGAGTAGTGATCCATGAAACAGAAAGCAGGCCGTGTAAGAGCCGTTTTAGCTGCAGAAATGTACTCAGTTGACAACTGAGTACGTTTCTGCAAAAATCACAATGGAGCCATGTCAGCTCCAAATAAAGGGTGCATATGTGTCAGGCAGCATGCCAATGGCCAAATATGTGGTCAATGGCAAGGTACCCCGATGCAAATATTAAAAAAATATAAGGTTATAAACCCACAAATGTGGGTTTTTTGCAATACATGGAATGACAATGGAGGGACCAGCACACCAAAAACAACATGGCCACCGTGTAGTGGTTGCTAAGGGGGGAAGCTGAGTCTAAGACATGTAACTAAGCAATAGTAGGCAATCTGATGTAAATGAGGGTTAGGATACTGAATCCCACAGTCACATAGCAAATGAGCACATTCTGACTAGTGTAAGAGATACATAAGGGGGAGGAATAGAGTAGGAGATAGGTGACATCACAGGGGGGAATGGTAGAAAGAAATGCAGTTCATTGGAGGTCAGTGTTACATGACAGATGACAGACACAGATCATGGAAAGAGGAGTGCCACAAGATAAGCATGGGAAAGTCAAGAAATGGAAGGTGTACACTGTTACTTACCCAAAGTTTCTTGCTGGGTGTGCATGCGCACGTGTGCGCGCCATGAAGCGCTAGTAGGGCAGTGTGCACGCGTGTAAGGCAGACTGAGCATGTGGGAGCGTGTTGGTAGATTTGTAACACTGTTTGCGCTGGTGTGCATGCGTTTTAACCCGAATAGGCAGATTCTGAACCGTGTAAGCATGTGTGCGTGCGTGTAAGCCACTGTGAGCGTATTTCTGCTGCTATGCATGCTGCTCCCCCCTGAGGAAACAGAAAGGAAAAAGGAAGCACCAGAATTAGTAGGAAGCTAGCAGGGAATACTGCTGGAGCTAGCAGCTGAAAACAATTAGAAGCAGGCAATTACACAGGCAGAATAGTAGCCCAGCCCAGCACTTAAAACTCTGCAAACAGCAGTGCAGGATGTTTCTCTCAAGAGACACTGCAAGACAGGAGTAAGCTATTAGAAGTGAAAACTGAAAAAGCTGAACTCAGAGCAGAAATGCTAGGGGCTGCCATAGCTGTCATAATGAGACATAGGTGACTTGCTGATGGTGGTGACAATGCAGATGGTGCCAGACAACCCACAATGAGGAGACAGAGAAGAGTGTACAGGCCCAGGGTCACCTACCACGGGTTACATGAGCTGGAGATAGTAGAGCGCTATAGAGTGGACAGAGAGCTCCTGCAGCAAATAGTCGAGCTGTGCAGGCCACGCCTCACACACAGAACCAACAGAGGGGAACCCATCCCAGTGGAAACCAAGGTATGTGTTGGCCTAAGAATACTAGCAACAGGTACCTATCAGAGACCAACTGGTGATATGATGGGGATATCACAGGCATCAGCCTCCAGGGTACTGCACCAGTTCCTGGATGCCATGTCAGCACATGTCGGTGATCATGTATATTTCCCCAATGCCCGTGAGGTATTGGCCAGCAATATGCATCTCTTCCAGCAAATAGCGGAATACCCTGAGGTAGTGGGTGCAATAGACTGCACGCACATATGCATCAAAGCACCAGCCGGTGAGCAGGGTAGGGCCTACATTAACCGCAAGGGCTTCCCCTCCATCAACTGCCAGGTCGTGTGTGATGCCCAGGGCATAATAATGAATGTGTGTGCTGGCTGCCCTGGGAGCTATCATGATTCCCACATCTGGCATTTGATGCAGCTGTACCAGACATTTGTCAGTGGGGACATCCCACAAGGACACCTATTGGGGCATGCAGGTTATGCACTGGAGCCGTGGCTGATGACACCCATCAGAAATGCACACACACCTGAACAGGAACGCCATAATGAGGCACACGCACAAACACGTAATGTAATAGAGCGTGTGTTTGGGCTGCTCAAGTCACAATTCCGGTGTCTGGACACATCTGGTGGAGCCTTGTAGTACTCGCCAACTACATGTACCCAAATTGTCATGGTATGTGCTATGCTACATAATATGATCTTGCGAAAACAGCTGCAGCAGGACCAGCATAGGGCTGGGCCAAACAGCCCCCCACCATTGCCAAGGCCATCACAGGCAGAGCGTGACTCGGAGGAGGAACAACCTGAGCCTGCCCCAGTAGGCAGAAGGAGGCATGCCCACTATGCCCTGGCCTTGGCAAAGAGGCAACGCATAGCACATACACTGGCTCAGTAGGAACCCTGGGAATGATACCCCTCTCTGACTCACTCAAATAATAACAGGGATGCCTGAAATGATATGACCTGCTCACAACCATGTACAGGGAGTGTAATATGTGCATCCGACAAAGGCAGCCCTGCAGCACCACCTGAGGCATGAATGCCATGTGTTAAGTAATGTAACACCATGTACTATATGCACACTTGAGGGCCCTGACTAACATCCACCCTCACCAAGCATGAAGCCACAAAATGACGATGGGATGATCAATTGCAATAATTGGCTGAAGTAATGCAGTTAGTCAAAGGGGAGCCAATGTGTTTCAACCTGGGAAGACATGCTGAGCATGACATGATGCACCACCTGCTAGGGGTGGCGTGCACCTATCAGTCCAGGCCCCATGGATACTGGCAAAGGCTGTCAGTACCCACAGCGTGCCCTGAATAGTCTCAAAACACAAACCCACCGTCATAGGTACCACAAGGGATAGGAACCTAGATGTAATGCTACCCAATGCCAGAAGTCTAAACAGCAAGATGCGTGCAGTGTAAATGCACACAGTATGGAGAATGTTGATATCTGTCCTATAATAGAAAACTGGGTCAAGGCTCACATCAGCACCCTAACACTACCAGGTTACACCTCATACTGTGCTGTACAGCCTCAAAACATGGAACAAGCTACAAAAGGAGGGTGACTAGCAATAATTGTCAAGGATAACCACACCCCCATGTTGGTACCACAACAAGAAGCAGCATGGATTAGCCATGGTCACGTACCAGTGGCTAAAACCGCCTCCCAGTATATAGCCTGCTGCAGACTACTGTCCTAACACCAGGAACTGCACCTGGCCTATGTTGGAATACATGAATATATCAAGCCCCCCAAACCACATTATATTGGTTGACTGAAAATACCCAGACATACACTGGGAGCATTATACTAGCACCAACACAGTAGGAGAAAAGTACCCAGAATCCATAAACCAAAATGCCCAGGAACAACATACCACTCCCACAAGAGGGGTAAGCATACTGGATGTGATAATCAGCAACATGCATACTGGATGGCAAGATGAGAAGTGTATCCCTCACTGGTAAGACCAGACCATAGAGTAATCACGCCGGATATACACATCCTGACCACAGTCCCTGGCCAGAAAACCACAGTGAAAAACATGTGTAAAGCATAAGTTGCACCCCTCCAAACTGATGTGGAATCCACTAAAGGCCCTGTGCAGATGCAGAATATGGGACACACCGCAGAACCTGTTATACAGGCATTCCATGAACACAGCCAGGAATGCTTGGATTATGCAATCACAAATAACAACAAGACACAATGCCATACCCACAGGCATCTGGCATGCTGGACTCCAGCCATTACCAAACCATGCAAGAGAATGAGGAAGCTACTACATGATAGAGCAAACATAAAAAGGGAAGTAATCACTGATCAGTAGTATGGCAATAAAATATGTCCACACATACAATCCACTAAGGCCAGCTACAACAAGTAGAATCTGTGAATCCTGAGGCAATGTTACACCCACCCCAAGTACACAAACAACCTTCAACTCCCCCCAATAAATACAAATATATGTGAGAGATGCAACCATTTATCCAAACCGGAGGCTGAGCTCCCCCAACTCAGTACTGTCAAAACTAGTCAGGAGGAGAAGGTAACCACATACACCACAAACCCAGTCCCACATAGACCTATCACAACTGTAAACCAAACACATAAACACAGAAAAACATTCCCAGAGGCCCTAACTACAAACACACCACACAAACAGAGGCCTCCAAAGCAGACCCCAAGCAACCACAACCTCCAAACATAGCACATGCAACACATAGTACACAAAGCTGGTGTGCCAAACAGTCACAGGCCAGTAGGAGAAACAACATGCCTGATACAGTTGTAATAGGTGTCTGTATAGGCAGACACACTGCTGTCCCACTCACCAGACCGAACAAGGGAAAGGGTACAGTAAGCTGCCTGTAGGCTGCTACAATACGCCACATAACACAAGTACGCAGGTCACCCCAAAGCAAGCAGAAATATGATGCACTCATTGTCCATGCTGGTGTGAATGACCCTAGGTGTACCTCCCTGGACTACATGAAAAGAGACATGGATGAGCTCTCTGATTATGTACTCCAGGCCGGTATGACACTGGCCGTTTGCAGCATCCAACCCTCACCAAGAATGATGCCACAGTACAAACACAGAATGATCAGCTTTAACAGGTGGCACAATTACAGCTGTCAGTCCAAGAAGATCTAATGTCTGTCTGCTTGAGATGTCATGCATGACAAGCCATGCTGCTGTTCCAGGGATGGCTTGCACCTGTTACCCCTGGGCGTCTGGATACTGGATAAGACCTTTGCCATCTCCATAGAGCCGTACGTAGGCAAGGCCGAAAAGACTAACCCACCACCCTAGAAAACATAAGTGGTAAGAAACATAAGGGTAATGCTGACCAATGCCAGATGTGTAAACTGCAATATGCATGCTCCTGAGGCACTTCCCAGTACGGAGAACATCGATGTCTGTGCAGTGACAGAAACCTGCTGCAAGCCTACTGACAGCACACCAGCACTACCAGGTTATACCTCATATCATGCGTTATGGCCCCAACACCTGGACCAAAACATCAAAGGAGGGGGGGTAGCCATATGCAGCACAGACACCCATATGGCCAGGTAACTGACAATGCACAAAGCAGCGGAGACCACCCATGTGCACCTAACTGTAGTCAAAACTGCTGTACAGTCTGTAGCATGTGACAGTCCAAACTCTCACACACAGGACCCCACCCAGACATCCTGAAGACACTGGACAGTATGAATGTCCCACCAAATACCAAACAAGGTACTCACAAATTACCACATAGGTGGTAAACTATTATGTATGCAAGAAGTAATCACGGACCTAGGGACACAAGTTGACATTAACCTGTCATGTGACACTCACAATGCCAATGTAGCTAGGAAGACTGTCTATATTGGACACCGTATCATGAAAGGATTCACATCTACATCAACAGAGGTCACTGTGCCCCTGTACTGTTCTCTTATCAGACCCATAATCTAGTACAATGGCTCATATGGGATGTACCGTACCTGACACCTGCAGCGGTTAGGAAGACCTCAAAGGTACGTCACCAAGAGGATAAAGGGTGTCAAATATATGTCATATGCTGCCTGGCTGTAGACACCCCAGCTGAATGCAGTCACAGACTGCCTACACAGAGGCATTGTATGTCTGTTGTACAAGGCCATGTCCAACACAGGAGTAATGGACATGCTCCACCCCAGGAAATCAAAGCCATTGGAGCTGTGAGAGTGACAGATGTCAATCTCAACATGTAATGAAATAGGATGTGCTGGAGGGACATATACATAACCCAGAGGCTCCCCACACCCTGGAACAGGATCCCACTCCATGTTAGGCAGAGCCCCTCACTGACACCGCTCAACAGGAATATTTTCAAGTGGATGGATGATCGTAGATGTACACTGGGGGTCTTCACTGTGTCACATCCAGACAGAGGCACAGTAAAGAAAATCATAAATGGCCATAATATTCACATAGCTAGGGGCGGCGAAAGACACACATACTTTGGCTAGGCTTACTAATGCCTATGAACTTATGAAGATACACATTGTATAGGACACTAAGGATAATCACAAGGCTTACTCAACTGATGGTAGGAACCATGTTGGGAATTCACAGATATGCTCCGAATCACACAGATATTACAAACACCATATCAAACACACACACACATATTGCCAACATACAACCTGACAGGTGCAGTGCAAACCCCCCCCCAGAATGCAAAATATCTATCCCAGCAGACTGCTGGCCCCCTGACATTGCAGATGCTGAGGTAACAGCCATCATCTACAAAGCAAAACACACAGCAGCAAAGGTATGAGATGGTGTCCTGGGCTGAGGCTAACATGGACTCCAAGAAGAATGGAATGCCAAATCACACTACTGCTCAATGTCAGCCTTACCACAGGATATGTACCCAAAGACCAGTGTACAACAACAGTGGTCCTTCACAACAAAGGTGTTGCCTGAATGGATACTGCAAACAACACCACAGGATCCTGACAAGCTTGGTCTACACAGCTATGGAAAGGATCAGCATGTACCACAGACATAAAGCTATCAGGGACCTACTGACACCGGACCCTACCCAGTGTGGCTGTCGTAAGTGCAGAACTAGCCCCTAAACATGTTTGACCCATTTGAAACAGTTATTAAGGTAATTGATGAGGGCAATGTAGTCCACACAGCGTAGCTGGACCGTGCAAATGCTTCCAGACAATACCCTACGTGTTCAGTATGGATATGTTCACCAGCTTAAATATAAACCCCTATGTCAGTAGAGGGGTTGCAAACCAGACCAAGGACAGAACTGACATGGACAGACATGCTGCAACCATGTCAGACTACAAACCAGATATAAGTGGCATCCCACAAGGCTTGGTCCTGGGACCTCCCCCATTCCGTATATATGTCCCATAGGTACAGGCCAACATGGAAGGACTGTGACTGAACATGTATGCAGAGGAGTACAAACTGCCCACCATATCTGACCCCCAGCTGACACAAGCAACCCACAAAAGGGCCACATAGAAACAGACAACTGGTGCCATAGCCATGTCAGCAAGCTAATTGCAGAAATGTGTATGGACAACCACCGTGGATATACAGTAAGTGCCCACCAATTACCACACAGGTGTTAACCCATTACGTACCTAACATGTAATGAGAGACCTGGGGACACAAGGTGATAGATATCCTGCATTGGACAAACATGTGGCTGTAGTGTTCACAGAAACATACCATATACCCACCCAATCATGAAGGTTGTCAGATCTAGATAAGGGGAGGTCACTGTGGCTCTGCAGTCATCCTTCATCAGCATCACAATTGACTACAATAGCCCCTGTGGGATGTACCTCAGCAGACACTTCCATCAACTGTAAAGTCCAAACAGTACCTCACCAGGAGTAGCAAAGAGCATGAACAGATGCCATGTGTTGCCTGATTAAACAAACTGCAGCTCCACACACTGCCATACTGCCCACCCAGAGGCAAGCTGTGCCTGATGTATGAAGCCATGTCCAAGCTGGAATCAATGAACATGCTGCACCTTGTGCAATCTGAATGGCAGCGAGCTATGCACATGAGAGACCTGAACCCCAGCACTGACATACATAGGACAAGCTGCACTGAATGATCCATAACACAGAAGCCACCCCCACTCTTGAGTAAACTCCCAGTACAGGTTAGCCAGAGAGTCACCCATCGACACCCCTCAAGAGGAATCTTGATGAGTGGATGGGAGATGGTAGGTTTACCCTGGGTGTCACTGTTATGTCACAGGTAGACGGAGGCACAGTATACTAACCATGACATATGTCATGGCAAACTCCAGTTACAATGTGTGTCGAAGGACAAACACACTCTCTGACTAGCATCAGAAATGGCCTAGGGCACATCGCTAGTGTTTGCCACTGTCCACCTATGTTGTGGAATACACTGCCAATGTTGGACAAGCCTGGTGTAGGTAGTCCATATCTGAACATAATGCAACATGGTCATATGTGCACAACTGGCCCCTACACAGTCGTTTGTGCTCACTATGAAGATGTCAAGCAGTGATAGGACTAAAGCCCAGGATACTGTCCACCACAGTGAAAGTACTGAACCAGTACACTATACGGTACTACAGTGTTAGGTCATTATGAAAGGATGTTGACAACTATATGCAAAGTATCCCATGCAATCCCAGCAGGCACAGTATAATCCCTGTTGGGTCAGACACGAAGCAGTTGGCCAGTAAGTACACAGCATGATACCCAACACACAACCATAAATGTGAGATATTGTTGAAGTTCACACTCACCCAAATATGTGGTGGACTGCAGAGTTCAACATATGGAAAGCTCACACTGGGCATGCTCGCACACTTTGATAAATGAGGCATATGTCAGACAACATGCCATGGAAAGGCTGAACTGGGCATGCTCACACACTTAGGCCATAACTCTGTTTAGCAGTTGGCCACACATATCTGGTATTTGTACGTGTCATTTCAGGAACCAACCACAACACAGCAATCTGCCCAGTGCACACAGTAAATGACTACAGAGACATAAGTGATATAGTGGATCGCCCTCATATTCAAACATCTTCCACAGATACACAAGTTGTTCATAGGAACAGGGAATGCTATGGCAATAAAGACCTGCAAACAGTCTAACAGCAACAAATATTGTGCATCTGACAATTAAAGATATGGGTGTAGAGGTCAATACTAGGCTGTTTGCCCTAGGGAATGACAGCTTAGCCAGAGTGTGCTTGGCATCTGCATCCCCAGTACAATAGGCTACTGTGCCACTGTAAAGTAGGTCACATAAGGCAACGTGTGAGGCTAGTGTGCTGTGCCTCTGTCAAGCAGGGACACAGTGGAGATCCCAAGGTTTGAATGTGCTAAGCCACATCCATGTTGTTGGTGTGTGCTGGAAGAGGGTTGCTGAGGACCACTAACAGTAAGTGGGCATCAATAACAGACTGAGGGGAGCCCTATCTGCATTGTCTGGACAATTCCACTGTCAACACTGTGTTGTGATGATTATGTGGGATCGAAGTGTCATGCCGGTACTGTTCAGAGATGTCCTCCCTCTGTGGGCTACAGCTCTGCAATGTATTAGCTCACTCTGTCTGTTGGACGGCTCATATATGGCTGGTGTACACCTGACAGGTGTCCTGTTGTGGAGCAGTAATGGATATATGTGGGATAGCATGATCAATGCAAACTTTACACATGCTCATAGAATGCAATTGTCAAGGATTATGCAGAGTGGCCAGTATAGTCCCCCAGCATGGGTCCTTTGAAGTCGCCCACCCCAGTCTTCACAAGTGTAGAGTCTGCTTGTGCTAAATACAGTTTGTTTGCAGTGACAACCTTGCCTGGGGGTGGGGATGGGATATGGATGTCCAGGGAAAGGTGGGTATGGTCAGATATCAACAATGGTGGTCTACCTCTGGTGTGGAACAGTGAGTACCCATGTTGCAGATGGACAGGTGCAATATGTATTCCCCCATGTGGCTGTGGTGAGTGGTTCTGCCATAGCACATGGACCCACAAATTGTAGTGGCTGTAGGGTAATGTTGTAGAGGCCTGAGTAGTTCACACACACAATATGCCTGTACCTGATGTTAACAACTGGAATGATGTATGTGAACATCTGCATATCCCGGCACTGTTCCCAGGGAAGCAAAGTGTGTGTCCTGGATGTGGGAGTGGTGTTCTGGACTGGTTGTGTTGTGTGTTACAGGTCCTGTGGTCACGAAGTATGGTATAGAACATAACCTGCCAGTGCGATGTGCATATCTGACCCTGAAGTAGGTGGCTGCAAATGCATAATAGATGTACATACCTCTGTAGAAATAAAGATGTCAGCACCCTATAAATACTGCAGGTGCAGAATAGATGCCCAGTAATTCGGATAACGCGCTCTGCTAATGCGTCTCCCTCAAGTGCCATAATATAGTTAGGTAGGAGTTTGAACCATGCAAATGCTCAGTGTGTGTGTGTGTGTGTATGTGTGTGTATGTGTGTGTGGGTGAGCGGGGTTGTTGTGTGTGCAAGTCTGTGTGAGGGAAGTGTCCCTTTTGGCAACTGGGAAAACACTCTACAGGATGCACATTCCCCTTTCTAAGCACTGATGATGTCAGCACCCTATAAGTACAGCAGGAGAAGAGAAACTTCCCAGTAATGCAAATAGCGTGCTCCTCTAATGCGTCTGTCACGAGTGTCGTAACATACTTAGGTAGGGGTTTGAATCTTGCAACTGCCCAGTGTGTGTGGAGGGGGGTTAGTGTGTGTGCAAGTTTGTGTGAGGGAAATGTCCCTTTTGGCAACTGGGAAAACACTCTACAGGATGCACATTCCCCTTTCTAAGCACTGATGATGTCAGCACCCTATACGTACAGCAGGAGAAGGGAAACCTCCCAGTACTGCGAATAGCACGCTCTGCTAATGCGTCTGTCACATGTGTCATAACATAGTTAGGTAGGGGTTTGAATCCTGCAACTGCCCAGTATGTGTGGAGGGGGGGGGTAGTGTGTGTGCAAGTCTGTGTGAGGGAAATGTCCCTTTTGGCAACTGGGAAAACACTCTACAGGATGCACATTCCCCTATCTAAGCACCGATGATGTCAGCACCCTATAAGTACAGCTGGAGAAGGAAAACCTCCCAGTAATCCGAATAGCGCACTCTGCTAATGCGTCTCTCTCATGTGTCATAACATAGCTAGGTAGGGGTTTGAAACCTGCAAGTATGTGTGTTTGGATGAGGGGAGTTTGTGTGTATGCATTTCTGTATGACAGACATGTGCTTTTCGGCAATCAGGAGAACACACTGCATGATGCACATTATCCTTTCCAAACACTGATGATGTCAGCACCCTATAAGTACAGCTGGAGAAAGGAAACCTCCCAGTAATCCGAATAACATACTCTGCTAATGTGTCTCTCTCAAGTGTCATAACATAGTTAGGTAGGGGTTTGAAACCTGCAAATGGCAAGTGTGTGTGTTTGGATGAGGGGAGTTTGTGTGTATGCATTTCTGTATGAAAGACATGTGCTTTTCGGCAATCAGGAGAACACACTGCATGATGCACATTATCCTTTCCAAACACTGATGATGTCAGCACCCTATAAGTACAGCCGGAGAAGAAGAGCTTCCTATTAATCCGAATAGTGCGCTTCGCTAATGTGTCTCACTCTCACGTGTCGTGACATAGTTAGGTAGGGGTATGAATCCTGCAAATGGCAAGTGTGTGTGGGGGAGTAGTAGGGTGTGTGTAATTGCAAGTGTGAGAGAACAGATCCGTTTGGCAAATACTACAATACACCAGATGCTGCATATTCCCCCAGTAAACACAGGGAATGTCACCACACTATCAGTACAGCCAAAGAGGGCTACTTGTCCAGTAATGCCAATAGTGCACTCTGCTACTGGGTCTATTACCACTGTCAGAGCACAGAAAGGTATGTTTTGGAAACCCACAACTGCCACGTGTGGTTGTGTCACACAATATGACCATGTGTGGCTTGTTGTTCATAACAATGTATGCCATTGCCTAAACCAGCAATGGCAATGCACACATGACGTATGTGTGTGACACATACACATATATACCTGTGACCTTCAGTAGTTACCATGTCTGACACATGCCTCAAGTGGATAAATGGTATTCGCAATGCATAACTTTATGACTGTGTCTTACTGTGCAGGGGCCGCACATGGCATGTGTCTATACAGTGTGGGTTGTATATGGTATAATACCAACAGCAGGAGATACACATCTGTTCTGGGCCATATAGTCTACATGTAGTCGATGAACAGGTGCTGCATGTTCCCACCTGTTGTGGGAGTGGTAACATGTTGTTCCACTGCAATTCAGTGACTACATGCTGGGAACCTTTCAGCTAGTGTGTTGTAGCTACAGTAATGCTCACACACAATGTTTGGCTGGATGCAGTCCAGCCATATAAAGACATTTCTATAGACTGTCATATTGCCAGTGTTGTTAGGGAGGACAGGTGGGTTTCCTGTGTATGGAAGGGTTGTGTGTGCCAGGCTATGAACCAGAAGGCAGTCCAACACACTGTTAGCTGCTCATGGATAGGCCCTGATGCTTTGTGCTGTGCCAACAACCTGGAGGTGTGTGTATCTGTGGTGCCTTGAGATACCACCCCCCTGTCCATGTGTGTTACATGTGTAGGGGACGACAGGCATGGTATGAGGTATAACCTGGTAGTGATGGGTTGCAACTATGAGCCGTGAATCAGGAATCTGGTACTGCACAGATATTGCAGTTCACCATGCTGAGGACAGTGTCCAGTGCATGCATCTTGCGGTGTACACTGCCGGTGTTATGTAGCATCACTGTTAGTGTCCTATCCTGTGTGATACCCACGGAAGTGGCTATGTAATCCATGTCCTGCAGCAAAAGGCACTATGTGTGTATCAAGGGGCTTCACCAATATACAATGGCCCATGGGTGTCACATGCAAGCTGCCCCTCGCAAATCATTGTGGCTTCCCTAACATGTAAGCACACGTTGACAGCCATTGGATACCCTATGAATGACATTGGAGATTGAGCAGAATGTAGACATAGAACACCCTTCCTACATATTGTGGTAGCATACCTGGTGAGGGTATGATGGCAACCAAGATCAGGCTCATACTGGCCCGTGCAACATGCTGAGAGATCCCTTCTATGTTCCCTATCATGTAGTCCAGGGAGGTATGTCTCAGGTCATCCATAGCGGCATGGACAATGACTGAGTCATATGTGTCCATGCCTCTGACTGACCTGTATGCATGTGTTTTATGGTGGACCATAGTGCCCCACGGGCATATCACTGTGACCTTCACCATGTACAGCCTGTTGAGCGGGACCCCACTGCAGCGGCCAAGAGAGGTACCTGGCACATCTGTAGCAGGTGTGTTGTGTAGCCCTACAGGCTGTGAGTGTGTGGCACATGGGATGTGTGTGCCATGTGTGGCATGTGCTTTATTCTGACATAACATATGCCTGTGTGCCAGCTGTGGAGGTGTGTGATGCTCAGGCAGGATGCTATTCTGAGTCTCCAAGTATGCCCCAGTGTGTTCGGATTGCTGTCAGTGTGGGTCTATGTCAGACTGGTATTGTAGTCACTGTAGTATGTCATGTCACCTGACAGGGTATGGCAATACTGGGTTCAGAGTGCTCAGTCCCCAGACTGGCTATGTGGTGGCATCCCACACATGTGTTGTATGTTCCTGGCCAGGGGAGAGGGTTGACTGCATACATGTGGCAGCAGTGACATTGCCATATGACTGACATAAACCACAACTGGACCATAGAAGTGATTCTCAGGTTACCTTTGCACATGCTACCGTAGTAGTGTGATTGCCATGGTGATTACCAACACATAGGGCCAATGGGGGACAACATACTGAAGGTGAGTATGTGTGGGTGTACTGCTACTGATTTCATAGCACTGGCATATATGACTGCACACGTGGGTAAATGCCAGGTAAGTCATGTGCAATGTGCCACAGGCAACGTACATGTGAACAGGACAGACAGTGACTTTCTGTCATGTGGAAAATTGACATATGTCTAGTACGCTATGCAGATGTCACTAGGAGTCCACAGAAGCTCTGTAACTCTGCATTGCAGGTGGAAGCAGTGTTCCAGGGAACCCCAAGCAAACATGCATGCAAACAAAGCTACAGTAAGCAGGGCTGGAAGTAGTCCATTGTACAACAAAGAAGGGGTAACACTTACAGTAGGTAACAGTGCAAATATGTACGCACTATCAACATGTACCCAGGAATGCACAGCTCAGATGTCCATGGTAGAACTGATATTATGCCATAGTTAATTGTGATTTGTATTACATTGGTACTGCACACATATCAACATGCACAAACATCTACATTGCATAGTCATTGTGGGCAACATGCCACCATTACTGTACATGTCCATCATTGCATATCACTACTTGCATTAGCTTCTCCCCTGTGCTACCTATGTATGTGGCTATCTGTTGACATCCTTACCACCAGTATGTAATAATGTGCAGCTGTTACACTATGGTACTTACTATGGGTGTAAATAACAATTCAGGACAGTCATACAGTTACTGCATCAGGCATGCTGGGATATACACACAGTCATATCAGCACACTGTACTGTTACCAACATGATACTAGTAATACACTTCTATGTAGTCACGCTGTGCATCAGCAACGTGTTTACTTGTTCCTGCACTGATGTTGGAGATTGCAGGAGGTGGCACAGTTTCATCATATGCACAGGGTGTGAATTAGGTATGCCTAAGTCTGCCACTGATACCACCAAGTGACATGTGTGTGTATGTGTGTTGGTGAGGGACAGCAGTACAGGGTGGGGCCCTGTTGGTGCAGTGTGTGCGTGTATGTTGTAGCCCTAGGTGTTAACATTTTGCATGTGTGTATGCATGCACACAGTTCCACCTCATGGCTGCCAAATACTGGAGTTTGTGGACAGCCACAGACTGCACCTGGCAGGTCATACAGATCAGTGTCTGTGGGCACGGACACGGTACCTGTGCCTGGCAGGGGTGCTACGGACCATATCTGGTATTAAGCCAGACTGGGTACTGTCATCAGAAGCGGGAGTGTGTTGACTGGACACAGGTCCCTGTTGGGACTGTCCAAAGCCATGTGCACATGGTCTCCCGGGGCGTTCCGATGACAGCACAGACCCAGCATTGCTGGGGCTGCTGCTGGCACTATGGGGGCATCCACGGGCCTGTTGTTGTCCGTGCCAACTGCCAGCTGCTGCTGTTGCTGGCATACAGCCACGTCGACGCCGCAACCATCCACCATTGCCCTGGCTCATGGACATGTGGTTGTGGAACTGCTGTAATATGTCCCCACAACGTCTGTCTATGACATCAGTGAAATTACGGATAGCATCCGCGATGTCACGCATACTGTCAGTCATGGCTGTGCGACATGCTCTCAGCTCCCTCAGACCCTGTCTGGTGTACCTTTCCATATGCGACTGTGCCTGCATGACAGCCCGAAACATAGCTGAGGTTGACAGACCTCTTTGGGCATGTCTGCCAGAGGCAGTACACCCACGGATGCTCCCATGAGAACCCATGGGCAACTGTCTGTGTGGTATCATCGCAGGACCCTGCCCATGGCTGCTGTGTTGGGAAACATGTGCCACAGATACCACACTACCCTGGTCAATGCCCACTGTATCCTGTCCATCACCTAGGGACAATGGTGACATAGGATGTACTGGCAGGATGACTGTGCGCAATGATGGGGTTGACAGCTGTGTACTGTCAATTGACTGACCAATGACGGACCCTGACACACCCTCCTGTGCCATTACACAGATATCATCATTATCAGTACCTGTGGCACCAGATTCAGGTTCCCTGCTGCAGGACACCAGAGCAGCACCAGAACCTGTGGGAGGAAGACAGGAAACACAGTTTACAATGTCTACACAATGTTACCAGTGATGCACTAATGCACACATGCACACGTGGACACATGCACACATGCACACATGCACACATGCACACGTGGACACAGGCACACATGCACACATGCACACATGGACACAGGCACACATGCACACATGCACACATGCACACATGGACACAGGCACCCATGCACATGTGGACACGTGCACACGTGGACACATGTACACATGGACACATGCACACATGCACACGTGGACACAGGCACACATGCACACACGCACACATGCACACGTGGACACAGGCACACATGCACACATGCACACGTGGACACAGGCACACATGCACACATGCACATGTGGACACAGGCACACATGCACACATGCACACCCCGCAGTATATACACAGAGCACTACTGAGTTACACTAGTATTACTAGCACTATTAGGACTATTATAGGTATTGTTAAAACACACTCACCAGCATGGATGGGCTGCCTTGCTGTAACACCGGAGGGACCTGCAGACATGAGGGGATTAATGTCAGTGGGCACAACTGTGCCATTGATACTGCGTATGATACAGTGCAGTAGTACACCAGTTGCCTTTCACATGTCAGCTGCTGATATTGGCAATATCACACCTGCACAATTACATACTATGTTGTCAGCTACATACCACAGACACACCTTACACATGCATAAACTAACAGTGTACAGAACAGTCAAGTGTACATATGGCATATTACCTGCACGCTCCATGTCGTGTTGCTGTGTGGATCCAGCCTCCATCATAATGCAGGTGTGTTGCTGTGGATGTTCCTGGGCTGGAGCCACAACACTTAGGAGTAGCCCCTCCAGTCTAGTGAGGGGGGGGGTGTGGCCACCCAACCTCCTGTGGAGACCTGATGCCTGTGGATATCTGACGCACGCTGACGGACATTTCTGATTAAATCACTGCAGTGATGTCGTACCTGCTCATTTGTCCTATTATGTGTGCCAATGTCATTTACCCTACGGACCAGGTCTTGCAACAGTGCAGCCCTCTCCTGCTGATTCTGGCTGGTGCGGGAAAACAGTATGTCATAATCCCGCACCAGGCTCTGGTGTATCTCTTCATCTTCTGCAGCAGAGTAGGCAGGATTTCGCTGACGCGCCATGTCCCTGGAAGAGAACACAAACAGGATATCAGCAGACTATGTCAGCAATATATGGCACACATACTTTATATGATACTCAACTGTAGTGATATACTACTACTCCCATATGTAGCACGTGTGTGTCTCTTGGTGGATACACAAATACATGGCCAGATATCAGTGCTCAGCCAACACCTGTGCAACAATACCTGCCACATTCCATACAACATAGTAGCATGCCCCATCGGTCAGCACACTGAGACAGGTCCAATGCACAACCTCACTCTGGGGGTTCATACCAAGGTACTGTATGTGGAATGCCATCCACTAGTGTGATCTGGATACAAATTACTCGGCCTGGATATACATATCCCACCACCACCAGCACAGTAGACTACTTTGATATATATGTGATTAGACAGATATTCACTTGTTAGGACTGACATGGTATCCATGCAGCCCACTGGGCCAGTGGATACCACAACCCACACTGCTGACCCCTTTACGAATGCTTCCCACGGACATCCCAAAGAATGCATGGAACATGCACGCACATTTCTAACTCAGACCCTATGCACAAAGGTTAGGCATCCTGTCTGGTGGACCCCAGCCAAAGGCAGATTGTATAACGATAGAAGGAGGCTACTGCAGGACAGAGCAGATTCACATAAAGGGAAGGCATCTGTGGTCAGCACTGTTAATAAGCTACGGTCTCTCATAACAACATCCACGGCCTACTCTGGGAGGGAAATGTCCACAAACACTATAGATAACCACAAGGCCTTCTTCAGTTATGTTAGACATATGGACCAAACGCCTCAGATATGCTCTGAGTTACTACACACCTACTTAACATTCACTGAACACACTGATATTGGCAACATTCTGGCAGACAGGTTCAGTGCACGTATCCCCCCTCCTTCTCCCCCACACTTAGAAATACTTATCACAGCTGAATGTAACCTCCCTATCATCTCAGATGTCCAGGTGAGGGCCACCCTCAGCAAAGCAGAACACACAGCATCAATGTGACCTGATGGTATCCCTGGATGTGTGCTACGTGAACTCCAAGAGGAGATACAACCGCATATAAGACTGATATTTAACCATGGCCGTACTACGGGCTATGTACCTAAACACTGGCATACAGCAACAGTGGTCCCACTCCACTAAGGAGGCACCTCTACTGACCCTAGGAACTACCGCCCCATAAGCTTAACCAGCCTGGTCTGCAAAGCTATGGAATGATTCATTATGGGACGCATATACAGCGATATTGGGTACCTGCAGACACTTGATCCCACCCAGTTTGCCTTTGTGATGGGCTGATCCTGTCTTTTGAACCTGGTTGACCTTTCAAAACAGTCACTACAGCCATTGATGAGGGCAACGCAGTCCATACAGCCTACCTGGACTTGCCTAAGGCCTTCAACACAGTACTCCACTCAGGCATCATAGACAAGCTCATTAGCTTACATGTTACTACATATGTCACATGATGGGTTGCACACTGGTTGACATACAGAATCCATAATATCAATATTGCGGGAGCCATGTCAGACTCAATGCCAGTCACATGTGGTATCCCACAGGGCTCTGTCCTAGGACCCCTCTTGTTTGGCATTTACTTCTCAGATGTGAAAGCAAACATGTGCGGGTTGTGGATGACAAAGTTCCCTGATGACTGCGAACTAAGCGCCATAGTCATTACACCAGCTGACACACACATCCTACAGACAGGCCTCACTGAAACGGACAACTGGGGAAAGGATCATGGCCTAACACTGAATGACATGTAATGTATAGTCATCCCCTTTGGGTGAAACTACGTGCACACAACTTATCACATGGACATACCTATAGATACAGACCAATGACACATATGGAGGGTTCACAGTATGTAGACTATTAACTTGTTACTTTACATTACCTGTGTTTGTCACAGCTGGTTGCGTTACCGTTACTATAGCTTCATGCTGATGTTAGCCCAGCTTGGTACTGACACTGCTGACAGCTTCAACTTAGTTTGTGTAACGTGTGTTTTTGTTTGTGTTCTTATTTTCTTTTTTTCTTTTTTTTTTTCTTTCTCTCTCTCTCACTCTCACTGTCTGCCTCCAGATGGTGCAATGAAAGTATTGCTCGTGTGGAGTGGGAGTACAGGATGCTTTTGTAGGTATCTGCATAAGTCCATGTGATGGCCTCTGCACCAATTGTAAGCCAGCATTTGCTAATTGCATGCAGCCAGTTGTGTACCGATTGCAGTTCTCACTGTGATTTCAGGACAGTGCTATAAAAGGGTATGTGAGATAGGTGTTGCCCTTTCAGATTGTAAGGGCGGGGACCATGCTGGTATGCTGTGGACACTGTTCTGTGAGTGTAAAGGTTAGTATCTCACTCATGATTTGGGCTGTGTTGTAGATTCACATTTCTCCATTCCTCTCTCCTGTTTCCTGTACTAAGTGTGTATGCACACTGACACCTACAACTATATATATATATATATATATATATATATATATATATATATATATATATATAAATATACATACATTTATATATGTACATTAACTGACATTATTACCTACTAGCTACCAACTAGCATGGCTGTTTCTGTTCACACACTACTATTATAGAAATCCACTAGATTTGACAGTAAGTATACATGACATGCTTTGTGTACTACACATCCAATATTCCCTTTACATTCATTCCTACTATTACATGATATATTTATTTTAGCACAATGTTCTTGTATAACAGTCATGGCTTAGTGGTAAGTCATGCAGACTACTGTTTCCAAGATCCTGGGTTCGGGACTGACAGTGGGATTTTATTTTGCTTTTGAACTGACTACAGGACTTGTCAATAAGAGTGACTAAGGCACTTTTAAGAAGTTGTAACTGGGTTAGCGCTAGTTTGCGCGGAGCTCCAGCATGCGCACTGGCGTTCAGCTCCGCCACACCTGCTTACAACCGCTTAACAGTGCTTACTCTGGCACACACCCGCTCTATTTTCTTAGAAAGAAATGAAAATGGGGAGACAGGAAAGTGGTGAAAAAGGGGTCACAAAGAGGGTAAGACAGTAGGAAAACAAGCTTGGGTTTTGCAGGAGGGATGTAGGTAAGGCCCATAGCTGCCCATTTCTTCATCAGCAACAGCTGTGCATATGTTTGTAATTTGGTGTGACATTTGAAACCTTCCACCCCTGAGAGAGGTGTCAGGACAACAATAATACTTGTTGTACAGCCAATTGTAATTGATAGTTTCCATGTCCAGCAGACATGTGTGCGGAATGGGCAGCTATGTATGGGGCATGATTTTTTTGTGGGTACAGAGTGCCCCTTTTTTTTTTCAGGTGAGAGTGGTATGTCAGGTAAAGGAAGTCGGTATAGCTGGGGAGGTAGGTTGGGTAGGTCAACAGACAAAACAAACAAGACACATACAGGGGCGGTGTATGACACATGTGGGGGGGTTACACAATTAACGGGGACGGATGTTTGGATATCCAGAGCCCATGAGCCCACAGATGGCAACAGTAGAACTGATATCCCCACCCATGGGCAGTTGCCACTGTTTCTTCACTGCCCAGGACGGGGCTGTGCTGGGGGCTGTGTAGGCCAGGCAACAGGCATGCCCGTAAGTTGTGCCACCTGTGCCTCAAGCTGGCATAGGGGCCCAAGAACAGAGTCCCGGATCTCCCTGCGCGCCACAGTCCGGACGCTACGGAGGGTGAATGGTGGTTCTCCTCCGGCCACACTTGCAGAGGGGGGATGGGCCCCATCCCCTGCAGTACTTCCACCCGCAGGTGGCACAGGGCCACCGGAGGAGGGTCCAGACTGGGCACTAGTGCCAGGTGCACTCTCCAGCTGAGGTGGGAGAGGTGGGTCCGCTGGAACCCGCCTTCCCTGTCGTCCTGTGTTTTGCATTATGTCATGACAGTTTGGGTTAGTAACATACAATACCATTCGTAATTAGTTGTAACAGCATGCATTAGTATTCCCATTAACCAAACACCCAGATATTCACACCATTGAACAGCAAGCATAACACATGCATAATCTGAACAGCAATACACAGTCCAACAACATGCAGGGTTGATTGATGGCAACAGGCCATCAGGTTTGGATGTATGAACAGGGCAGATGCATCAACGTACATGCAAATATTTATGACCCAACAGGACAAATGTCCAGGGGTGTTAATTGTTATTGCACATACCAATTTCACGTGGAATGGATTATATGTGGTTATAGGGTGGGGTGAAGAAAATATTATTAACACCTTTGAATACCAATACATATGCTGTACATTTCTAATAGCTGCAGATATATACACACTACTGTTCTAACTACAGTTTCCTATATGATAACTACTTCAATTTGGTGATAGGACTGTTACTGCTACATCAATATACATTTTATTGTTATTCATACACGTTCATATCTGGCTTTGTTCAGCTACATCATCCTGCTACATTTGCTTTATATAGCTATAGACAACTGCGGATGTTTGGTATTTCAGGCAATCATACTATCTGCATATTGCAGACTGAGAGCAACATATCCAGATTTTGGGATACACATTCCAGCTGCAGCAACACTTTGAACACATTTCGCAGTTTGGTTCTGCTTGTCACATTCATTTCATTCTGTACTGACAGCAGTATACTTTATTCAAGGGTTATTATTACTTATTGGTGGATTCATAACTCTTTCTCACACTCTCTCACTTGTTTTCATTTTACTATTCAGGATGGTACTTACTTCTAGGCTTTATTGACATGTTTTACCTGTAGTTATTACAATCCTTTCCAGCAGTCTCACTTATGTCATGTTTCAGTATTTCAACAGGGATATATTTCACACATGTGATTTGCTCATCTTCTGCAGCTGTACTTTTCAGCCTGCTGCAGGTTCTGTACTATTATATTACAGGTGGGGCATCTTTATTTCAGACTTTATTTCAGTCATTTTCATTTTTCTGTTTGGATTACAGACTGCAACACACTTTTGTAATCAAGTAATACTTGCAAACACTCTTACACTGTTATTTACACATTTTATTACTTAGTGACTACACTGCACTCTTTTGCTAACTGTCATACTTTTATATTTCTTTACAGTTACTGGGAGAGGATTACTGACCTGCCTGGTGGTGCAACCACATCAGCCTATCACCATAGGCTCTGCGGTTCGCACAACGGACACCTGCAGCTGTAATATAAATGAAGTAATATTGGAATACACATCTCCATAATATCAGCTAGTTTAATTTCTTACATACATAATTAAATGTAACTTACTCAGTAGTGGGGCATTGGGCATTTGCCGGGCCTCCTGGATCCAAAGGTTCAATTGGTCCTGCTTACGTCTCTTCAGGTCCACATGGTGGTGATGGACCTGCTCACCAGTCCTTGGAATCCCTGTGGCACTGGTGAGATCATGAGCCAACCAGTCCCACGCCTCAGCCCTATATGCTCCCCACATGACCTGGCCCTGCATGAGTTGGACCTCATGATTGTGGACTAGGAGCCAGACCATATATCTGGACTCCTCAATGCCCCACCTCTGTGCTCAAAAGCAACTACCCTCACCTACTCCTGACATTCTGGCTGCAAGTTAGTTCTACAATCGTTTATGCTGTGTATTCCCGCCTATGGGGCTTATATATGCCGTTTTTCCCGCACTTATCTGTGATTGGCCATTTTGGAATTGTATCAACTTCACAAAACCTGCTTTGTCATGCTCCACTTTCTATTCATTCCTATATATTTGCTATTACTGCATTTCTAAGTACAGCTGTTATGGCTTAGTGGTTCAGTACTTTGACTATAGTGCATGGTATCCTGTGTTCAAACCTGGCCACTGCTTTTTATATTTTATGACTGTCTAGACAGGCTAGGGGGTGTGTCTGTGTAAAGGCAGTTTTGTTACAGCTTGCTCAACGTTGCCCGTAGGTTAGCTTGTTGGCATGGTGCGCAGCTCCGCGCAAATGGGTTACGCTAGTTTACGCTTCATTTGGCTGTCAGCATGCATATTACGCTCAGCTCAGCTAGGGGCACACAGTTTCAGCATTTTAAACCACTGCTCACCTACGGGCATTCATTTTACACCTGTTAAACCACTGCTCACCTATGGGAAGATGCACTCACCTTGTTAAACTGTAGCTTAGCTATAGGCACATCTGGCATTTTTTATTATTTTGTTATCTCACATTTCTTCAAAATAAATGGCCTATTTCATTACATTTTACATTAAATATAATTTTATATGTGTACATATATGTCAGGGACTTGTTTCATGCTTATTTTACTAAAAATAAAAATTGATGTTGTGGGGGCTCGAACCATGACTGCCTGCTCTTCAGCCGACGTCTCTACTGCTACGCTATTGCTTTTTGGCTTACTTTGCGTAGTTAGTTCTTATATGCTTTTCCACTTACTGCTAACTGTGGCTGAGCTACGAGTATGCCCGCGCAAACGAGCGCACTCACGGGCAAACATCTTTACAATTTAATTAATTTTATATATTTTATGTTCATAGTCTGTGGGGGCATGTGTTGTGTTGTGCTTATTCACATTTCCATGGACTCTGTCGTGGGTGTTTACTTTGGGCACTTTTACTCTTCTGGGGGCATGTCCGCTTGCAGGGCTCGGCCTACGGACACACCCCCTACTGTCTTCCATGGACCGTGTTAGCCTTAGGTGTGATTCAGCATGCCCTCATGCATATGCATGACATGCTGACATCACACCGTTTAACTGCAGCCTCCGTGTAAGCCTTGTATTTCTTACATGGAGGCTTCGTGAATCCTGCCCAGTATGTTTTAACAGGACTTTTTTTTTTATATAGATAATGCACACTTAAAGAACATTCCTTTGCATGGCTTAGTAACATGCTTTTAGTAGAAAAATACAGTATTAACATTAAGTAGACAGCTTTTCCATTTGAAAGGGAAATGGGAGATGTGTGTCATATTAATGCAGCTAGGAAGATTCCTTTGTTTGTATTAACAGCAGTTGATTGCAGTCAATCAAGTGTGCTTATTACTCTTATTGTTAGATAAAAAAACTATGTAATTATTTATTTAGAGTGTGTTTAATGAGGTTACATTGATAGGGGTGATGTTTTATGCTGGGGAACACATTTACTGTAACACCTACTTAACAGTTTCTTTTTTTTTCCCTTTAAATGCACTAAATTCCCTCTTTTAACATGCGAGCACCTGTTAAAAAGGCTTTTTCTTAAATTGTATACTTTACTAGCCTTGAGACTTGTATTGGTGCCATAAAGTTGAAAAGCATCACTAGAACCATTCCTCAAGTGTTTCTACAGCTTCCCCGAGCCCTGAGGACACTGTATGAGCATGGGAACTGAAAGACTGAGCCAGATGACCTTTGGACTCGTATCGCACACTGTTTAACATCTGCAATGAAGAAAATGGTGTCTCAGTGCTGTATAGCCATTTCTAAGAAGATTGCAGCTTATTTAGACTCTAAAAACTGTAAGTTACGGCTTATAACTTAAAAAAGAAGCTGTATTCTATTATTTTAGTGATGTTCTTGCATTTAAATAATCATCTTCCTATTTAATCACAGAAATACTGGCTTGTATTAACCTCATAGCATTTAACTTTCAGGAATGTGCTTCACATGTCATGAGAGAAATGATTCAATACATTCTGCATAGTAGTTTTTTTAATACAGTTTCTGATATGAAGTTGTTTCTATATTGCCAGCAATGTGACTTATTCACAGTTATACTATTAATGCTACATCATTATATTTACCTGCCTATTTCTTCACAATGCATGCATAACTTGCGACTCATTATGTTAACTGTACTACTCATTTAATAAGAAAACTTCTATAGATGTCAAATGCAGTGTACAGTAGTTACAGTTTTGAAGGTTAGTTTCTGAATAGGATTTGATTTGCTAGAGTTCAGGCAGGTTTGCGTAGTTAATACATGAGAAACTATCTCCCCATTTTTTTTTTGCAAGGAGTATAAGAAACACAGTTACTTATCTAAAGTACCTTGTTTTAAAAGAGGATATAGTTTATGTAAACATTTTACACATGAATGGTACTGTATCTCCCACATTTATGATGATAATTTAAAGATATGTATAAAAGTTTAGGTAGAAGTTTATAATTCAGTTGTAAGGGCAAGTTTATTTCATTACTAACTAGTTATATGTTCAGCTTTAATAACTAAAATGTATAAAATAAATCTCACTAAGTTTACTAGATGCTGATCAAGCATAAGCCAAACTCCTCTCATATATTTTTATGCTGCAATGTATATAAGTTAATATATGTTCTCTGATATCCAATATGAGATTAATCTATATGGGAAGTTATGTTTGACTAGAATTAATCTTTATCTACTGATCTATTAAATGGTATATTTAGGTACATATAATCCCTATCTAAACATCTACATCAGTGGATTAAGATCATTTTTGAGTGAGAAGGGGGAGGGGAGAGGGATGTGGGATGGGAAATTTAATGAGATATTCTTAAAGCTTTTTAAGATCAATAAAACGCAGAACTACACAATAACGTAAATTGGATACCTTAATATTGTACAGAAGAAAGGGAAGAAGAGGAGGGAAGGATGAGAGTATCAGATATAATATATAACACTTTATTTTGCACTTACTTTATGACAAATGCAGATAGTTTTCATAAATGTAAATAACAGGTTTAGTTTCATGAGAAACTATTATTATCATAATTTATGTTCTTTGTTTCTTTATATTTTATTTTGTATTAGGAGTTAAGATATTATTAGTGACTTAATTCAGATTAATCAACATAAAGCTATATTGTTTTTTGGAAATTAGTATATCTCACTTTCATATACGCTGCATGGAGCTATGCTGCGTGTTTTTTTTCTTTCTTTTGTATGGCATTAGTTATTGTGAATCAAATCATATTTATATCATTAAAAGGTCTATTCTCATATTTAATCTGAATAAGTATTTAAATGAAGGCAGAAGCACTTGATGGATATTGACGAGAGTCTTAGGGTGTGAAGATGGTGGTTTGGATGATGCATTCATCAAACCAGGAATCTATCTTTCCATGTTTAGGATTGTGTATAGTTATATTTGTTTAATTAGATATGTTTTGTTTTAAATTCGAGCCCCATAACAAACTTTAAAAATGACATTTGTCTCTTTATAAATGCATACATATAAATGTTTATCCTTACATATTAATGGCATTAACAATCTCATAAAAAGAGGAAGTCTATCAAAATATTTGTAAATGAATAAAATAGACATAGCACTTCTACAAGAAACACACTTTATTAAAAGGACTTAGAATATCTTTCAACGGTTACACAGTGAACGTGGAATCTCATTTCCAGGCTAACAGAAGAGGCACTATGATACTGTGGAACAAATCTTTACTGATGCCCAAAATAGTAGACACTTTCTCAGAGAAGAATGGTATGTTATGTTTAGTAGTGCTAGAGTTGAATAAAAGCTACATCACTTTCGCTAGTATATATTAGATCCCTGGTATCTGTGCAGGAACTGCTAATAAATATTTAGAATTAATATCAATTAAAGCCAAAGGAGACATAGTTTATGATGGAGATTTTAATTGTATTTTTACTAAAAAGGATACCACCAAAAATGATCATTTCAAATTGTCTTCTCCAGCTAAAAAACTAAAAAATGCTATTAATTCTTCAAATCTCAGAGACATATATGATATAAAAGAACCAGAATCATTAAACTACACACACTACTCGTACAGATATGGAACACAGACAACTATTGACAAAGTATTAATTTCTAATAGTCTAATTTCTAAAACTCACAATGCTTTAATTAGTTCTTGCCCTTTGTCATTTCACAATGCTCTTTTATTTAAGATTAACATCAGTCCTAAAGATCTGATAGCTTGGCAAAAATTACCTGCTTACGTTGTGAAACTCGATGGGTTTAAAGTCTGGCTCTTAAATGAAACTAAGTCATTTCTCGCTATCAATGATAATAATGAGACCTCTAAGACTATTGTTTGGGATTCGTTAAAATCATATATTTATGGTAAAATAAAAAACTGGCATTTAAACAAAAAGAAACAATGCGATGACGAGCTAATAACATTACAAACAAAAATTGATGCACTAAAATAATTTAAATAACAAAGATATAAATGCAAACTCTGAACTAAAAACATTAAATGCAATGTATGTAGAAATCTTGAATAATAAAGTGATTATAAATCTAGAGAGGCTTAAGTTCATAGGTTGATAGATTAGTACTAGGCTAACTGCCCCTGCGAGACATTTTTTAAGCCTAGCCAATTATCCCCTGTGAGACTCAAACCCTGTACTTTGTGTTTGTAAGGAAAACACCTTAACCATTAGGCCACCCCCCCAAAGTTACAATCACACTCTGCAAATCCAAGAAATCTGCATAGATTGGCAGTTAAATAAAAAAAATCAGCTAATGTAAGCTATATAAAAGAACTTACTGACAACACAAGGAACAAACGGGTCTATATGATTTCATGGTTGCCATGGATTACCACCACATGTAAGCACAGCCTGGTTATCTTTCTCTCTCCCCCTCTTTCTCTCACCATACACATAAGAAAATGTTGTCTTCGCCTTCAAAGTCTTTAGTATTTAGGAAGGTGTCAGAAGTGGTAAAAAGAGGATGGGGGTGGTGCATCTTGAAGGAACAGAGTGTAAGAATGAGAATAATGGACACTAACTGCATTAGGTGGAACCTAGATGGAATTGTACCCTAATATGCACAACATATCCAATCCAAGTATCCCCTGAAATGCCAGCAATAACCAAAGAACCACAGACTCGGCATCAAACCACCACTACTGAACAACCAAAAACACAGAAATCAGTGGTGGAGGGGGGATTAACCATGGAAAAATGCACTCATGAAGCAAGTAACCACATACCAGAAAACTTATTGTACATGAAGCGCTTTCATCCTTCAACAAGAAAATGAGTATATGACTTTATCAGAACATGTTCTGAATATGGCCATCAACAATATATAGGGATGTCTAACTTGGGCTAAGGCTTCTGGTCATCATAACCTGCTCCAGTATATAGGATCCCAGTCAATGGCACTGATATATGTGCCAACCAGACTATATACAGGTATAGGTTTGTGGAAGAAAAGTAAAACCTCTGCTACACACATCTGTAATTATCGTGTATAAGTTTGAACAGTGATTTTTACCTATGTGCATGTCCCACAGAGTCACATAGCTCAACCCCTCCAGGTCTGGTAGGTTCATTTTCAATAGCAGGTGTGTACCATCTATTTATTAACCATAAACATATTGCATACATGGTAATCAAACAAATGGATAGTTCATCACCCATTTTTGCATGCCATTTAATTCTGCCAACATGCCAGACAGTCACGTCACAATATATATGTGACACAATGTTCTGTATCACAGTATTGGACTAGATCTTAACACTGCATTGCTGAATAAGTTATATGCATTATTTTTTTCAAAATCTTCATCAGGATTACCTTGTATTATCACCCCATCCACAT
The DNA here is from genome assembly GCF_019279795.1 of Protopterus annectens. NCBI lineage: Eukaryota > Metazoa > Chordata > Ceratodontiformes > Protopteridae > Protopterus > Protopterus annectens. The sequence goes on along the minus strand of NC_056738.1, from coordinate 540,302,430 downwards.
TATACCTGTGTTTCTACTGACAGCTGGAAGTGAAAATGCTATACCTAACGCTTGCTACGGTCATGCAGTTGACAGACAAATCTGTGGGACATCCATAAGTGCACATCATGGCTGACTATGCTAGAAGATGTAGGCTCCTCCCTATCTTTTTAGCTGCATATCCATGTGTCCTATATGTGCTTACATCCTGGCATCCTTTGTACATGATGATGCTTGTTTAGATGTTAGCATTTGTACATATATGATCACTGTGCCAAGGTACAAATGGGGGTTATGTCTGATTACACGGGTTTTAATAAAAAATACATCAAAGTGTACTGTGCTGTGCTGCATATTTCTTTACAACAGATGCCAACAGCAACAAAGTAGCACTTAGTGCATGAAGCGATACCAGGTTTTGCAACAGGCATTGCTTTATTACAAGTCCATGGGTATATCTTGAGGTCTAGCCTCCCATTTGTGGATTTTGGTCTTTCCACATGCAGCTGTCATCTCCACTGTCAAATTGACAACTTACAAATGATAATGACAAATGTGTGTAACAGAGGTAATACTTTTCTTCCACAAAACTATACCTGTATGTGCTGTGGTGGGCACATATATCAGTGCCATTGACTGGAGATCCTGTATACTGGTTCAGGCAATGACAACCAGATGCCTCAGACCAAGCTAGATATCCCTATATATTGGTGATGGCCATATTTAGAACAGGTTCCTGTTCCTGACCAGGAGTATGAGTTGTGATGGTAGAAGATCAACATGCCAACATAGGAGCCCACTATGATTAGATGCTATCAGGATCTAAATTACTGAGCACACTGATCATCTAAGATGTTTCCTCTATAAATATCACAGAGCATCATTAGATGCAGCAAAACAAATGAATCAAGAATTTGGATACAGTATCCAAACAAGTGTTGTATCACATTTCTAAATCTAATGTGTATCCACTGGTACTTACAACACGTGACACATAGCCCAATGTCCATGTTCATATGATAGTCTTCATGTTCATACATCAGTATTACATGTGTATTTCATTACTGTGTTTGCATGTATTTTGTATGAATACTCAGCCACAATATTTTACTTTGTTTTGGGTCCATGTAAGAACTTGTACCCCATAGTTCTGCTAGATAAAGAATAACAGCCTCTGCCAGGGTGTGCCTCTAGTATCTGATGACCATTCTGTCTGCTGTGCACATTAATTGGTAGCTTAGCGAATGCAACCCTTTTCTAGTTTATATACATTTTGCCCTCCATCCTTTGGGGATCTTAGTGACTATTTCAGCAGTCAGGATTTAAGGGAGGTGCTAGAAAGGTAGTATACTTCACAGAACTGTTCATAGCGCATTGGCACTTAATTGTTCTTCTTGGCAATGTTGTGCAATTCCCAGACTCTTGGCACATAACAGCCAGGAACTTCTTCAGGATTCACTACAATGCATAGTTTCATAGGTTCATATGTAGGTACTAGGCTATCAGCCCTAGGGCCTATACAAGCCTAGCCAAAAAGGTACCCTGGCTTTCGCCACCCAAGAAAATTATTTTCCTGTGCCCCTGCCAAGCAGAGCCACAGAGGTGATCCTTGGGGTGAAGTTCCTATTTCCCATCAAATCATCAAGATTTTTCTTGAAGAGTGCTAATGAGGAGCTTTGTTTGATAAAGATAGGTAGTTTGTTTCAGAGTATGGGAAGTTTCTGGGACAGGAATCTATCCCTCCAGCATGTTCTGTTTATTGTGGTGACAAGGTTTAGGTCCCTAGAGCGTGTAGCTCTGATGGACTGGGATTTCTTTAAGTGGAGCATGTCCAACAGCTCTGGGTTTGACATAGCTTTGTATGTTAGGCAGATATCGCCTCTGAGTAGGCGATATGTGACAGAGTAAAGCTGGAGTTTTTTGAGACGGTCTGCGTAGGACATCTGTTTGAGGCCAATAATCCTCTTTGTGAGGTATTTCTGTAGCCTTTCCAGTTGTTGTAGATGTCTTGTGAGGTACATACCAAAAGGGGCGTTGTACTCTATAATGGGTCTAATGAGTGACGAGTAGAGGGGAGCAATAACCTCTTTTTTCCTGGATGTGAAACCCTTTGTGATGAGGTGTACCACGTAGAAGGATTTCCTGACTTCTGTGGTGATGTGATTATCAAAGGAGAGACTACTGTCCACCTGTGTCCCAAGGTGTCTTTTCACACTTTCGCTGTTAAGCAGACTACCACCTATGTGGTAGCTCATGGGTACAGAGTTTTTACCAAAGGGAATGACAATGCACTTTTTGGGATTGAGCTTGAGGCCATGACTTTGACACCAGGCATCTGTCTCAGTGAGGCCCTTTTGTAGGATGTCCACATCGTTAGGAGTTTCAATTATGACCCCTAGTTTGCAGTCATCTGCAGAATGGGAGACACAGGTTGTGTCTCCCATACATTGCTAAAAATGTCTCTGACATTAGAATACCCAGTAATACACAAACCTTTGTTGTCAAGGGAATAGGATTATCCCACTGTCTTTGTGAAGTCATATGTTGCACTCAGTCAATACCTGTACCAGATGCATGTCTTGATGGTAACGGTCAGTAATCTCATAGCCAGACAGCTGGCTTATCAGAAGACACAGGTGATGCCTTACTGGTCACTTCTCATTGCAGGCTGTGCAGTTGTGCAATAGCTCATTGTTCATAGGTTCACAGGTGTGTACACGCTAATGGCCCTGGAGCCATTACAAGGCTAGCCCATATAAGTGCCCTGGCATCGTGCCACCCAAAGTTAGTTCCAAGTGCCTCTATCAAGTAGAGCCACCGGAGTGATCCCCGGGGTGAACTTTCTCTTACCCATCCACTCATCAAGATTTCTCTTGAAGAGGGACAGCAAGGTACTCTGCCTGACATGTATGGGAAGTCTATTCCAGATCATGGGCAGTCTCTGGGTGAGAACCTGTCCCTCCAGCATGTTCTGTTGATTGTGGTAATGAGGTTGAGGTCTGTGGAGCGTGTGGTGCAGAGGGATTGGGATTTCTTTAGATGTAGCATTTCTAACAGAGCTGGGTCAGACATGATTTTGTAAATCAAGCAGAGATCGCCTCTAAGTAGGTGATATGAGACAGAGAATAGCTGAAGTTTTTTGAGTCTGTCCTTGTAGGATGTGTTTAATGCCTAGGATCCTCTTCATGAGGTACTTCTGTGGCATCTCCACCTGTTGCAGGTGTCTAGTGAGGTACATGTCAATTGGGTCATTATGCTCAATGATTGGTCTAATGAGGGAAGGGTAGAACGAGATGATGATCTCTTTCTTCCTGGATGCAAAACCCTTGGTAATGAGATGTGCCACATAGAAGAACTTTCTGACCACAGTGGTTATGTGGTGGTCGAATAAGAGGTTGCTGTCAACCTGGACCCCCAGATCTCTTATAATGCCTTCAGTGTTCAGTGGGCTCCCATTGAAGTGATAATTAGTGGGAACTGAGTTTTTACCAAAGGGAATGACAATGCATTTTTTGACATTAATCTTAAGTATGATTTCAACACCAGTCATTGGTCTCATTGAGGCTTTTCTGTAGGATGTCTGCATCACTTGGGATGTTAGTAAGGGCTCCCAGCTTGGAGTCATCTGCGAACTTGGTCAGCCAGAGTCCCTTTGTCTTAGCCTGGACGTCTGAGAACTAGATGCCAAACAGGAGAGGACCCAGGACTGATTCCTGTGGGACTCCACTTGTGACTGGTCGGCAGTCTGACTTGGAGTCCACTACTTTCACACTGTGTGTTCTATCTGTGAGCCAGTTTGCAACCCATCTAGTGATATATGGGTTGATGCCTAGTTTGGTGAGTTTGTCAAAAATTCCTGAGTGGGGAATGGTATCAAAGGCCTTGGCCAGATCAAGGTAGGCTGTAGGCCTTACCTTCATCCACAGCCCTGGTGACTGACTCAAAGAAGTCAACCAGGTTGTGCAGGGATGATCTCCCTTTCACAAAGCCACTTGCATGGGGTCTAGAGTTTAGAGATTTCCTATATCTTTGTTAATCAGGTCCATGATGATGTACTCCATAGTTTGACATATCAGACTTGTCAGGCTAATGGGGTGATAATTCCCAGGATATTTAGTTACTCCCCCTTTATGGAGAGGGATGACTGTAGAAGTGCACCATTTGGTAGCGACAAAGCCTGAGGTGAAGCTGTGACTGAACAGGGCACACAAATGTGGTGCCAGTTCACTTTGTAGTTCATGTAGAACACAGCCAGAGATATTATCGGGTCCTATGAAAGCTGTATTCTTGGCCTTGGACAATGCAGCTTTAACCTGTGCTGCAGTAATGCTGGGTGTCTGGCATTCTTCCGGTATTGTGATTGGTTGTTCAGGGGGGCAGAGAGGGGTAAGGTTGGCACTGAATCTGCCGGCCAGTATGTTGTCAATATCTGTTGGCTCAGTATAGGAGGTACCATTGTGAAGTAACTCAGAGCAAATCTGGGTATTGCTGTGGAGGTTCTTGATATAACTATAGAAGGCTTTGTGATTGTTTTTAGTGTCTGCTGCAATTTTACCTTCATAGTTGGCTTTGGAGGATTTGATGAGGGATCTCAACTTTTTGTTGAGGCTACTCAGCATGTTTATCCAGTCTTGGGACTTCACCTTTTTCTACAACAGATTATTCCTTCTATTGTAGAGTTTATTAATGGCAAGGGACCACCAGATTGGCTTCCTTTTTTTGGAGGAGAGCATCTTGGTTCTGTTGGGTATGGCTAGTTCCATGCATTTATGTACATATTAGTGCAGTCCATTGGTGTATAATTTGGCAGTCATGCAGTTATTTTCCATTGGCATGGGACTGTGAAGTTAGCTACCTCTGGTTTTAGGAGCCCAAAGTCAGCTTTGGAGAAGTTTTTCAAGGTACTTACCTTTGCAGGGGGTGTGGGTGAGATGTGGATTTCCATGATGATTAGTTTATGGTTGTATCTGATCAGGTTGGGATTGAATATTCTATCAGAATATTCACATACACTGTTGAACTTGCCAGGAAAGGCAACCTTGTTAACACAAGTAGCAAACAACGACCACAGTATCCAAAAAGTTCTTTAATAAAATCTCTGACGTCTCGGCCAAAGCCTTCAAGGAGAATAAAATTGTATACAAGCATCCACATTTTATAACAAACTAGTAACTCAATTAAACAATTAAGCAATTAATTAAGCAACACTCTCCAATTGAACTCAGCATTGAGCCCACAAGGAGACATAGTTTTATACTTTAAAATAAGCAGAGCTTCTTTTTGCAGTAACACAGTTTTAACATCTTGCTGACAATACATTATTGGCTTAACTTGTTCTAAAATAGTGGCTTTTAAACCTTCACTACTTTTGTTATGACATTCTAAAAAATGCAAAGCTACAGGGCTTTCAATATTACCATTCTTAATGTCCCTTATATGCTCTAACAATCTCAGTTTGAAGGCCCTTTTTGTTTCTCCTATGTAATACATATTACATGGACAACATAGAGCATAAATAACCCCTACTGACTTACAACAAAACTGCTTAACAGGAGTAAACTTAACATAATTAATAAATGGAAAACATGATGTGATATATTTGCAACCTTTGCAATTTCCACAAGGGAAAGTGCCAACTTGGCATGGTTCTTTATATAATGAAGGTGGAGGCAAAATAAATTTACTTTTAACCAAAACATTTTTTATATTTCTACCTCTCCGATAGGAAAATTGTAAATTAACATTCAGCCACTGTTCAACATTTTTGCAAGAAAGTAAAAAAGACCAAAATTGTTTTACTATATCAAGGAATTGAGAAGTAAAACAACCATAAGTGGTTACAAAATACATATTTTCCTTACAGTTATTATTACCATTATATTGAGCCACATTTTTGCAGGGAAAGTAACTATTTACACCATCAAAAAGCTTAACTCTTTTAACTAATTTATCAAAACATCTGTTTAAAATATCTTTGTTATATCCCCTACTCAAGAAAGATTCCACCAAAGTATTCATTTCTTGCTGAAAAATATCAGGTCTTCCACATAATCTATATGTACGTAACATTTCCCCATATGGTAAGGCATCCAACGTATGAGGAGGATGACCACTAGTTCCATGTAAATAAAAATTAGTACCGTCAAATTTTCTATTGATCGAAGTAATAATTTTAGTACCATTAGAAATATCGAGAATAGCATCCAAAAATGGGACAACAAGTCCCATTTTTAGACCATCAAAACTCATAGAAAATCTATTATGATTAATATCTTTAACAAATGCTTTAATGTCACTTTCATCAGCATCCACCAAGAATATTAGATCATCCACGAACCTATAATAAGAAATTACATGGGTCTGAAAAAATCTATGCTTGTATATTGTTTCTAGTTCAAATAAACCCATAAATAAATTAGCATACATGGGGGCAAAAGAAGCCCCCATGGCTGTACCCTGTAACTGATGATACAAAATCTCATTAAACTCAAAAATTATGAGTCAAACAAAAATGAAGTAACTCTATAATAAATGCTGTGACCGGATTGTCACCCAAAAAGTATCTAACAGCCTCAATGCCAAAAAGGTGTTTAATGTTAGTATAGAGGCTTTTAACATCAATAGTAAACCACGTCATCCTAGCATTTATTTTCACCCCTTTCATCTTATTCAGAAAATCAAAAACATCACAAATATATGATGGCAATTTGTATACAAAGGGAGCTAGAAATTGATGTAGAAAAATACCCAAATTATGCAAAAAATACAAAGAACCAGAAACAATAGGCCTCCCGGGGGGCCTAGACAGATTTTATGTATTTTGGGTAGGCAATAAAAGAGCCATTTTGAACCTTCTATCTGAAATTTCTTTTTAACATCAGTGGAACTAAAATAACCTAGCCTAACCCCTTTATTTAACAAATCTAAATATTCCTGAACTGATTTGAAATAAACATCTACAGATATAACTTTATAAGTGTTACTGTCATTTAAATGTTCCATACACATAGAAAAGTAATCAGCAGAATTCAAAACAACAAGCTTATTACCTTTATCAGAAGGTTTGAAAATTATGTCAGTTCTTTTACTGAGCCTAACTAAAGCTTGCCACTCATTCCATTGCAAGTTATAATCAACATTAGTTTTATTACTCATATATTTTTCATAATTGAGTTCAGTAAAAAAATTAGCTAAACTAACAAACTGACATATGTCATTATTTAAATAGCCAGGAGTAAAATTACTAGTGGTAGGTATCCTAGTAGTGTCTAGCTGGCAATATGCATTAATAGCTTCATCTGAAAAACAAGGAAATAACTATCACCAGAACTACTATCATCAAATGTATCAGCAGAATTTAAAGACGTCGAACAGTTACTAAAGAAATGTTTCAAATGTAACTTCCTGCCAAACACATACATATCTTTTTTAAGTTCATGAAGGGGATTAATAACTGTGGGGATAAATTTCAAACCCCTATTAAGTAAAGACATTTCAACACAGTTAAAATCATAACCAGATAAATTAATAACATAATCTGCAGTATTACAATACCTTAAATTATTCGATACATGTTCATTTTCTACCCTCTTATATCCCCATGTCCATAACGTTGTCCACCTGGAAAGGAAGATTGGTCCCATGTCCGTTTCTGTCCCTGTTGATGATGAAAAGAGGTGGCGGCCTCTCCACGAAATGTAGAGCGAAAGTTCTCCCTTTGTTGGGCCGCTGGTAATACTGGAAACTCCGTTTCATATTCTCCGTCTTCGTAAGATGTATATCCCCTTCCGGCGCTGAAGACACATGAGAAACATTCATCTGTCTACCGGACTGAAACCTAACTTGTTTACGCACTTTTGCGTTGTGCTTTAGACAAAAAGCCGAATGGCTTCATAGTCACGCACATCACGGAGAAGTTTGCCTTTTACGCTCAACTAAAGTAGCTTCATATTCCTTGAGTTTCTGATTAGTTTGAGATAGAAACTCATCAAATATAGCCACAGAAACAGTACTGGATAAATCTGTATACATTTTTTTTGATGTTATTACACAGTTCTTTTGTTTAAGTGAATCACGTTCAATAAGTATATGTAACCATTCAGTAACACAGACATGTGCAGCATTGACCCACCTCTTGTGAAAAACACAATCAGAGTCCAAAGAAAGGTCAAATGGAGTAGAGGGTCTTTAAAAACTCTGAGACCCTGGGTGTTGTATCTGTCTCTATGTATTTCTGAAGACCACATATATTATAATGTACAGCAGTTTCTTTCCACATTAGTTTCTCCAATTCCTCAAACAAAAGCTTGTTTTCCGCATTAACAGACAAAGGAATCTTCCTTCCAACACTGGAAAAGGGATCGGGATACCGTCTTCTTCTTTCTTCTTCCCACTTTTCCCAAATAACATTATTTTCAATAGGCACTCTCTGAGAATTAGAACGCTCACCTCTATCACCTCTCTCAGAGGAATTAACTGGATTCAGAAGAAAATTGTCCAGAGACATCTGATTTCCTTCTCTGGTCTCTCTAAAAATCCTTGGAAGATGGTACTGTGGATCAGAAGACATCAAAAACAACGAAAAGGCACCAAGTAGCAAGCAGCAAGTAGCAAACAACGACCACAGTATCCAAAAAGTTCTTTAATAAAATCTCTGACGTCTCGGCCAAAGCCTTCAAGGAGGATAAAATTGTATACAAGCATCCACATTTTATAACAAACTAGTAACTCAATTAAACAATTAAGCAATTAATTAAGCAACACTCTCCAATTGAACTCAGCATTGAGCCCACAAGGAGACATAGTTTTATACTTTAAAATAAGCAGAGCTTCTTTTTGCAGTAACACAGTTTTAACATCCTGCTGACAATACATTATTGGCTTAACTTGTTCTAAAATAGTGGCTTTTAAACCTTCACTATTTTTGTTATGACATTCTAAAAAATGCAAAGCTACAGGGCTTTCAATATTACCATTCTTAATGTCCCTTATATGCTCTAACAATCTCAGTTTGAAGGCCCCTTTTGTTTCTCCTATGTAATACATATTACATGGACAACATAGAGCATAAATAACCCCTACTGACTTACAACAAAACTGCTTAACAGGAGTAAACTTAACATCATTAATAAATGGAAAACATGATGTGATAGGTATTGGTGCTCTGTAGCTGTTTTGGAATGATGTTAAATGGTATCAGTGCTCTGTAGCTATTATGGAATCACATACATGCTATCAGTGCTCTGTAGCTATTATGGAATCACATACATGGTATCAGTGCTCTGTAGCTGCTATGGAATCACATGCATGGTATCAGTGCTCTGTAGCTGCTATGGCCTCACATACATGCTATCAGTGCTCTGTAGCTGTTATGGAATCATATGCATGGTATCGGTGCTCTGTAGCTGTTATTGACTCACATACACGCTATCAGCATTCTATAGTGGTTATGGACTCACATGCATGGTAACAGGGCCCTGTAGCTGCTATGGCCTCACATACATGCTATCAGTGCTCTGTAGCTGTTATGGAAACATATGCATGGTAACAGTGCTCTGTAGCTGTTATGGAATCATATGCATGGTATTGGTGCTCTGTAGCTGCTATGGAATCATGTACACACTATCAGTGCTCTGTAGTTGTCATGAACTCAAGTGCATGGTGTCCGTGCTCTGTAGCAGTTATGGACTCGTGTGCATGGTAACAATGCTCTGTAGCAGTTATGGACTCGTGTGCATGGTAACAGGGCCCTGTAGCTGCTATGGCCTCACATACATGCTATCAGTGCTCTGTAGCTGCTATGGAATCATGTACACACTATCAGTGCTCTGTAGTTGTCATGAACTCAAGTGCATGGTGTCCGTGCTCTGTAGCAGTTATGGACTCGTGTGCATGGTAACAATGCTCTGTGGTTGTTTTGGAATCATGGTAAATGCAATCAGTGCTCTGTAGCTGTCTGCATACCTATTAATTTGCATATAACAACAACAACATAAAACAGTTATTTTAGGAATTTTAAGCACTCAGGACATCTGCAGGTTTGCAAAGCACCTTACATTTGTTATAAATTGGTTTTAGGATCTAACACATAATGTGTATGGTCTGTGTGTGTGTGTGTGTGTGTGTGTGTGTGTGTGTGTGTGTGTGTGTGTGTGTGTGTGTGTGTACATTTGTTTCAGGGAATTGACTTCAGGTTGGAGGGAGCAAAAACTGCATCCATATAATGTCGAAGATGCCCTGAATTTGGTCTTGTGCATACTTTTCCAGCTGTTTCTACAGCAGGACATAACAGGCCAACAGTGCATATGCTAAATGTGCAATCTGATATGCTTGAATCCTGAACACTAACCTCATCTCTGTTCTGTCCTTAAGTAGAATATATATGCAGTCCTTCAGTCTTTGCTGGAGAAAGCCTAGCAGCAGGAAGTATTCATCCCCCATCCTGCAGAAGGATGAAGCGAGTTGTCCTCAGGACACTAATCTTCCACTTGCTGTGCGAAATCTTGATGGCTCAGTGATACCATGTGGATAAGTGAGTGCAGCAGGAAATAAATCAGTACTTTTCAGCACTTCAGTCCAGTGGAACAGCAGTATTATTAATTTCTATATTGTTTCTCTACACATTACAGCTTAGAGGTAATATCTGATATTTCGCAGAAGTACTCTGGAAAGCAGGCTTGCTCATCTACCTCAGTCAAGTAATAACCAAGGGAATATTGATCCAAACAGAACAGTACATGTGTAAACAAATGAGGGAATTTTAAAGACTCTTTGCTCATGCCCTGTGCCTTTATCTTTCAGCTAACATTCCTTCAGTTGCTTGAGTAAATTCTATATTTTGAAATGTATAGTTTCTCTTAGCTAATATTCTCAAACCTCAGAGCAGTTATGCCTATCATCTTCAATGCTAATAGAAAGGGATATATTCTCAATATTTGTTCGGTACTGCTTTCGTTTAGAGCACAAAATATTTGCTGAAATATCTTAACATACTTGAGTACTGCATATAGTGAAAAGGCCATTTTACAAATATAAGGATTTCATTTTAAAGCTGCACACACACACACACACAAATATATATATATATATATATATATATATATATATATATATATATATATATATCTATATACATATACATATATGTGTGTGAATGCTGCATAGTAACTATATCAGACTCAGATTAATCAGAAATGTCAACAGATGGCAAAATTTCTAGTGAACCACCGACAACCAGCAAAAAACGATAGTGAACATGCAGAAATGAAGAAATAATGATTATTTATTTATAATTCCTTCAAATCCAGACCGGTTTCGGCTATTCAGCCTTTATCAATGAATACAATAAAGTATTCATTACTGTGTGTTCACTATCGTTTTTTGCTGGTCATTGGTGGTTTACATTGTTGGCGTGACCCTGCATGCCATCCTTGCGGAGCGTATGGTTGTTTGCGAAAATTTCTAGTGAAACACGATGATTTCTTTGAATCCCACTCTCAGTCACAGCTTATTCATCCAGTCGACTTCTGTGTTATTAAGAAAAAGAAAAGTGGGGAACATTTACAAACAATCACCCATGGTACTCTGACTGTAGCTGACAACCTACATCCCTGTTTTATCCCCCCTTGTACCATATATTCAACCAGTCCCCAAAGCTAAATGTATATTCCCCAACATATGAGAAGTAGTAATAATAAAACCTCTCCCCAAAGTGCATAAACCATGATTCAGTTTCTGACATTAGGTCCATTTTCATTTTTTTATGCTTTATACAAAATCATAGAAAAGTTAATCAATTCACATATCTTTGGTTTCCAACAATTCGGCCTCTTATCCTTTCACCACCCTAAGTTAGGGATGTGGGTAAGGTATCAGGGCAGCCATATGGACCCTCACTGATAACACCCATTTTTAATATCATCAAAGGCAGTCTTGCCAGTGGTGTCTTTATTGACCATACCAAAGCTTTTGACATTGTTAACCACACCCTGCTCAATGATTCATTTTATCCATCCAACCGTACATACATGCATACATATATATATACATACATACATCATAAATGCTAGCTGGCCTACAATCATCCAGTCTAAAAAGAATTGCAGATTTGAGGTTGCTACAGCCCTATACAACTCTGCTTTATTAAATAAGGGCATATCTCAAGGATCTGTTCTCTCTCTTCTTATTTTCTGTATTCATAAACAAAAACCCATGACGCTCATTTTAATACAGTGATGACATGATAATCAGCAGGTCTAACCCTGGCTGGGCAATATGTGTATCATGCATACATAGAGGCATGAATAAAATCAAAATATACATACATGCATAAACCAATCGAAATCCTCAGATATCAGGCGATATGGCCAGATCAGACACTAAACTTTAACCATCACTTAGAAAAAACAAAAGCAAAAAATTGTTTTGGTACCTAAAAGCAAAAATTAATTTACTGCTCTTCTGGGACTAGAAAAGTATGTATTTCTTTCTCTAGAAGGCAGAACCACAGTGGAGAAAAAAAATTCTCCTATCCCAGCTCAAAGATGGCATCCTCCCACTTAGATTACCATTAAACAGGACTTGCCATTTTATAACCAGTTCCCCACATCATGGTTATCATTGCCAAGTCCTTTTAAAATGGTTTTCCATCAAACACAGACCTATTCCTTAGATCTCAACTGTAGAAACTTCTTATTTATTTGTTATTTATTTATTTAACATTTGTTAACTGGAAAAGTCCGACTTGGAACAAAGACAATTTTCAGCAGAGCCCTGGGGAGAAATGCTCCAGGGATTCTTAAAAGGAGTACTTCTTTCTTTTTTTTCTAGCGAACTGTTGATCAGTCAAATACATTACAATCTCAGATCAGTTTAGTGCTCCGTTTGCATTCTCATAACAAACTGTCTTGTAGTGATTACAATTTCTCTAAACTGTTTCTCAAACTATGGCAGGTACTTCACCCTTGTTTGAAAAGCAGTGATTATTATTTAACTTACAAAGACCTTAAAATGTCTTATTGAAACTGCCAAATGCAAATGCTTATGAGACTTCTTTCACAAACAAGAAATGCTTTCGTAACCACCCACCTCTTCAATACTGTATATTATTGTAGAATTTTTGTCACACATATTGTTTACCTTTCCATTCCTATCATCTAATTTTTAATGTTTTAGTCTTTTAAACGGTTCTGTATTAAATGATCAAAGCTTTACTTAATCGAATAAGTAAAGCTCGAACTTGTAATATCAAAACCGTAAATTGTCGAACGTCTGATTTAACCCAGGGAAACACTTCCCTTGGCCGTTCTGTGGAGTATGCCCATTTCTCCAATTTGGAGCGATCTTGGAGTTGGTATATTTAGGTAGGGGGTGGGGGGTGGCAAAGCCCCCCACTTGATTTTGGATGTAAAGTTTTTTTTTTTTTTGATTCAGCCAAGGGAAGTGTTTCCTTTGGTTGAATTGGCCATTCGACAATTTTAGCTTTCGATATTACAAGATTGAGCTTTAGTTATTCGATTAATTAAAGCTTTGATGTTGTAATATAGATGCTTTTAAATAGTTGTTTCCATTGTATGAGCTGTATATACTGCAAGTGTTTCAGAAAATGAAATTCTCATATATTTATTTAATATTTGTTAACCAGAAAAGTTGGAACAAAGCCAATTTTCAGCAGATGTCCTGGGAGAAACACTGCAGACACATATTTTTGAAATGTGGGAAGAAACAGGAGCATCCAGAGGAAACCCACAGAAAAGCAGAGAGGACATGCAGACTCCGCACAGAGGGCACCCTAGCCAAGAATCGAACTGGAGAATTCTTCATCATTTTGTTTTAATGTTATTTCACTAATGTATTTGACTTTAACTCATATACTCTCTGATTGTGTTGATAATTGCTGATTGCACATCTAAATATATAACATGTTTTGTATCTCCTCAGTATATATTCCACTACAGCACAGGAATATGGCACCCTACACAGCATACCTGTTTGGATCATTTCACCAATAAGCATTTTAAAAATATAAAGTTCAGTTGTGTATGGCCTTGTAAGTTAAGCGATCGCAATGTAACTGCTTATAGGCAGCTTGTAAATTATATGCTCATCTTTCTAAAGGTAGTTTAATGACTTTAAAATGGACAATTTGTCAAGTAGTTTAGAAGCTGTCAAACGTTTTTTAAACTTACATCGTCCGTTATAAGTTGCTATCTGACGAAGTTGCCCCACTGACCATACCTTTGCAAAGGCACTGCACTCCTTTGTTGTCTCTGATAAGGTTTCATTTGAATTAGTGTTTTATTCCAGTTAACAAATTAAAATAAAATAAATAAATATAATACAATTATTATCAGCACTAAAGGGATGCATTTGTTAATTACAAATCTGGTCTCAGAAAGTACCGCTTGAATCAGACCTGGTCCCTAGTCATCAAGCTCAAATAAAAGATAAATCAGTCAAAAAACTAAATGCCAGTTCCAAAGGGGTACTTTTAATTTACAAGAATAATATGAAAAGTAATGCAACTGAGAGGAATACATAGAGTATGTACACATGGAGTCAAGATTACACAGCTGGAAACATAAATCTGGTGTACGCTAATTATCAAAGGCTATGTAATATTCTCTTAGAAAAATAAAAAATAAATAACTAAATAAGAAAAATATAGTTACCCTTTTGGGTGTATTTTCCCCTTTTTGGCAATTATACTGACTTTAACACTTTGCCTTTGAATATATTGTACAGGTTTTAGATGTAAATAATGTATAGTATACCATACACTCCTTCACATAGTAATGCCTTTTGAAAACTACTGATAATCCCGCCTGAAAACCTTTAAGTTTGAGTAGGTTCACTTAAACATTTATCTTGTAGTGGCATATATCTCATGCTGTCCCATAGTGAGGATGACTTCCACATCTGTCTACACTACATAAGGCAGGCTGGCTATGTGACCACTGACAAGTTGTCTGAAACATACCCTAGGATTTGTTAATGCCTGCACTAAAAGTACACTAAGTATATGCCATTCTGAGTGACCAGACAACACAAGCATAACTCCCACTTTCTTCCTCCTAATGTTAGATTTCCTACAGATTTTGATTGAGGGTGATTCATAAAGTTTATCACAAAGTGTAGACTATGTGTGCACTTAGTGTAATCTTTCTGAGTCACTAGAAAGCACAAAAAATGTGGCAGGGATGTTCTTGAATACAGGTTGTATACACTTAGTGTAGGCATTAATGAATCTGGGCCATTGTCTTTTAATAAGGAAGCAATAAAAACGCAAAATGTAGGAAAGGTATACTCAACTGAGTTAAATGTAACAATTTAAAAATATACAGAAAAAAAGCTGTGCAAACCCTGCCGTTGTCGTTTCCAAAAATTTTTGCTAGATATAGATTATGCAAATTATAATAGCTGTATAAGAACATGAGTGCATCTTTTAGATGGAAATGCAGCAACCTATGGTACCTATACCTGCTTCTAACACACACCATTATAGTGCTTTATTTTACAAAATTACCTTAAATCTCCTCTTATATACATTGCCAGAGTATATTTTCACAAGAATTAGTATAAAGGACTGTATCTTCATCCCAGAGTTAAGTGACTTTGAAAAAAAAAACCTTTCATTTAAAAATCTAAATCAAACAAGAAAAGAAAAAACTGTGACTTCATTAAGCTCAGAGTGCATCTACTCAGCAGGAGTTAATTGGAATTCATTTTCTGGAGTGTGTACAGAGGACTTTTAGCACCAAGAGCTCATGTCAGCAATTTATTGCTTGTGAGTCTGCTATAGCTGCCAAATACTTTTAAAAGTCATCATAGGAAACATTCAGCTAAGGGTAATATCTGGAGTAAATATTTATAGGTTCATAGGTACGTACTAGGGCTAGTTGCCCTTGCAGGACATTTTATGCCTAACCAGTTTCTGTTTTTGTGTTCCTATAACCCATTTGGTTATAGACTGTTCTTACCCATCCAATGATGAATAATTATATACTGCCCCTAATAAGAATAACTGGGATCATACTACAGTTAATTTGAGAGGACTCATTTATGTGATAAAGCATTTAAGAGCTGTGCCTCTGTCCATTACTAGTATAAGGGTCGGTTCTGGCATAAATTTTCTGTTTCCCATTCATAGATATAAGCTGTGCTTGAATATAAACAGGGATGAACTTTGTTTTAGGTGGATGGGGAGTCTGTTCCACAACAAGCAATATCCTCTGTGAGATATACCTATCCCTCCAAACCATTCTGTTGATGTTGTTGAAATTTAGATCCCTAGCTAGAGACTTTCTGATGCCATTTGACTTGCTGATGTGCAATAAATCCATCAGTATTGGATCAGAGGATGCCTTGTATTCTTGATACAGGTCACCTCTTAGCAGTCTGTAGGATACCAAGTATAGTGACAGGGCTTTGGGTCGGTCCATGTAAAAAGTGTTGTTTAGGCCTTGCATCCTTTTAGTAAGGTATCTCTGTGAGCATTCCAGGTGTTGCATGTGCCTGGACAGATGCATGCCAAAGGGAGTATTATACTCAGGATTGGCCTAATGAGGGCTGAGTAAAGGAGGAGATTGACATCCCCAGATCCAGATACAATCCCTTTGTTTATAAGGTGTGCAATATAGAAGGGCTTTTTTACAACAATAGACACAAGTTGGTCAAAAGTTAGGTCAATGACCACATAAGTTCCCAAATCCCAAACAACTGAGTCAACTCTTAGGGGCATATTGTTAATGTGGTAGTTCCCTGGGTAGATGACTTCCCAAAGGATACAGTAATATATTTTTTTGGTGTTTCGTGTCAGCCCATAGATTATGGCACTAGTTATTTATTTCAGACAAACCTTTTTGCAGGACAGCTAAGGCATTTGGGGATTCAATGACTGCTTCTATCTTGCAGTTATCTGCATATTTAATTACCCAGAGTCTCTTTGGTATTGACTTGTACTTTAGAAAAGTAGATGCCAAACAGGAGGGGTCCCAGCATAGAACCCTGGGGGACTCTACTGGTGACTGGTCTCTTTACGGAAGTAACCTATTTTGATTATCTGTGTCCTATCTGTGAGCTGGTTGCCAATCCAGTTAAAACAGATATTTAAACAGAATGCATATGTAATGTTTTTATATTTTCTTGTTTATGTATTTAATCTTACAAAGTGCATTGCTTAATTTTGTTTGAAGTAAAACATTGTATTATTTAATTTCAACATCTTATAGCTAATATATATTTTCTGTTACAATGTAATGGCAATGTCTGAATTTGGTGAATTTAAACTGTTGATATCTTCCATACAAAGTGACTGCTTAAGCTATAGCTACGAACAATTATATTTTGTGTTGTTTATTTTAAGAGGGTGTAGTAATTCTGTTCTTGGTATGCTAAATTGGTTTATCTGCTGGCAGTGTGTCACTGTAAAGATGGACAAAGGTGCACCGGCATTAGTATGATATCATGAATAACGTTTCGGAGATGATGTGTATGTACTTGTATGAGTGCGTGTGCCCAACATACATGTAAGTGAAAACATTTTCAGTTACTGTTAGATAGCACTGGAAGGCACTGAGCATACAGCAAAGTGGCTGAAATTCCAGGATTTTTGGAATTGCCAGGAATAATTATCCTGCTGTTCAGTGGCTCATTGTAAAGCTTATTGGGTATGGAAAATGTTGGTCACAGTAGTGCATGCCATGCTATAATAAGATATTCACTCCTTGGATAGTATTAAGGTGGTTAGTGGTACAGACTGTAAAATTGTAGCTCCTGACCATCATGTATAAATTTGCTCCAGCTGTATGGCTGTAAACCTTTAACTGTACATATTTTTGGCAACAGAAATAACATTGTCACCTCACAGCTAGAGGATCCCTGGTTCAATTCTTTGCCTGGGTGACTTATGTGTGAAGTCTGCATGTCTGCTCTGTGTTCATATGGATTTCACAGTTTCCTGTCACATTCCAGACACATGCAGTATCTATTAAATGGCCATATTTTTGAGTGTGTGTGCAAATGTGTGGTATGGAAGAACAATGGTGGCATGTCTAGCCACCCAGTGGTATGAACCTTGACTCTAGATGATGGTCGCTGTTGAAGTGATTCCCTGATCCCATATAAAAAATGGGGAAAAGGGATTGTGGATAGATGGATTTAGTGGACTTATGTGTCTGTGTCATCACAATCTCTATCATAGATTCACATGATATTTCAAGGTGGAAGATAGTATGGGTTCTGTTAAACACATAGGCAATAATTCCCAGCAAAATCAATATTAGTGAAACAACTGACCACCAAGGGTTGTTGTGAAGTTTGGTAAGACAGGTGGAGGACCTCCCTACTCCTGGTAGGTCCTTTTTGTCATCTTTGTACCTTGTTTACAACAACTGCGACAGTTCGAATTTAGTCATCCTATTCATTAAATTCAACTTTGCTTTACACATACATTTTATACACTCCCAATTGTCCTCTTCCATCAGATGGTGTTAAGTTCAGACATGACGTATATGATTTTAGACCTACCACAGGAAAAGTAATAGCTGTTTTATAATGAAAATATATATTTGGTGACTCTGTTGCAGTGATCAAACAATGGAAGGTACTTCCTCACAATCTTCTACGTAGTCAAGAGAAGTAACTTTCAAGAAAGCACTAAAACTACATTCCCAGAAAACCAGAAGTGTAGATGCATGGCCACATAATTGATGTAGTTGTACAAGTCCCACAATTGTACTGTGTTACTACATTGCTGCTTTCTAGAATCTTGATTCCATAATCTGCTGATTCCCAGAATATAAAAAGCTATAGGCCTGTTTTTTTGTCTTTCATGTTTCTGCATCTCACTGAAATGACATATATGCATACTTTGCATATGAACTGACTGCTTCATTGTGAGTCACATTGATTTATAGACATTTTTGACATTACATCTGCCTTTACCTTTATGAATTCTATAAATCAAAACCATTATCTTGGTAAGATAATTAACAGAAAACACTCTACAAACTTCATTTGTAGAGAATATCAGTAATAATAGTAGTAGGCACACCACCGGATTCAAAACACACACACACACACACACACACACACACACACACACACACACACACACACACACACGCACACACACACGCACACGCACACGCACACGCACACACACACACACAAAGAAATATCTTCAAAAATATTGCTTCCCACCAATGTTTCCACTAATGATTTCCTATAATAGTATTACTATTAACAACACAACTCTAAATAAACACAGCAAAATAAAGCTATTCTATTGCATAATGAACTTTTTAACATTTCTTCCTTCTTTTTCCATAATGTGCTATTAGTGAAAGGACTATTTTATATAAAACGCTATAATGATTACAAACTACAAAATAATTTACATAATGCATTTCTTGACAGCTCTGTCGCAATGGTAACAACCCTATTCCCAATGTCACTGGATACAATCATTTTGGCCTAACCCTTGATCCACCACTAATCTTTACAGTCCACACTGATGACATCAGTTATAAACTCCTCTTGTGACTTAAACTCTGTTACACATTTTCACATCTTTTTGTCTCCTGTTGCTCATAAAGCTCTGGATGAGAATGCCCTTCTATCAAAACTAGAATATAGACTCGTCCGCCTTTCTTTTCACTCTGCCTAAAATACTTAGAAACTACACATCACAGTCAAATTTGCTAGCTCTGCCTTACACGTTGACCCACAGACATACCCCTGTCTCCTACTAAATGACCTAAAGTGTCTTCCTATAACAAAAAGAGATGGCTTATTAGCTCAGCACACTGTTGTTCAAAATCCTAAAAACTGGATGGTTACCATATGAAAAAAAAAAACTCCCAACTAGGGAGCCATCTTACTCTATGTTATACCCACTCACATGCTATTCTACATAACCATCCTACATTTAGAACACTCATAGGGAAAAAAACTTCTCCACAGTTGGCCCAACTCTCTGGAATCAGCTTCCAGGGGATGTCAGCAGTCAGGACACTCTCTCAGGATTGAAGAAGGCACTCTCAGAGCACCTCTTCATTGAAGAGGAATATATATATTTTAGGGACAATAGAGAATTTATAACCACCAAGCAAATTACTAGTTGCATCACTTTGTTTAATTTTGCTAAGCTGAACTTGTCATACCATTTCCAGTTTATGTTGTTAAATCTGTTATCTAGACTAACTGTAACTGATGTTTTATTGTTCTCCTAACTGTATTGTGAATTGCTTTTCATTTTGTTTATTGCATTTATTGTTGCCTTTGTGCCCAAGTCGTAGCTGAAAATGGTCTCCGGATCAGTCTACCTACTCAGTTATCAGACAAAAAAAAAAAAATATATATATATATATATATATATATATATATATATATATATATATATATACATACATACATACATTTATTTTTTTTACTACTTGCATATTGCTGTTATCCTGGCCAGATTTAGAGAAAGGGTAGTTTCTACAGAATGTGTAAATGAGTTATACCAGTGGGGCACTAAATCACAAGAGTAACTGTGAGATAGTTTCTTACACCATTTTTGGCTTCAGAATGGCATAACTGATAGCCTAGTACCTATGCTTTTGGACTTATTTCAAAGATCCATGAGAGAAGTCTTTGTCCCAGGCATTTGCAAAGAAGCTATAGTTTTACATACACCAAAATGTCTGTCTTGTTCTACCACTGACAGTTACTGACCAATTAGCCTAACTTGTATACTGGAAAATGTTTTGTTACTCACTTTAGCACTTGGTTTTACTTTAGAAATATCACAAAAATGGATTCTTACCGGGCACTCATTCCTAAATAATTTAATCGGATTTTATGAGCTTATCATCAGCACTTGGGACTACGGGCTTGCACCAAATTTCATTTATATAAGCCTTACTAAGGCATTTAACTCAGTTCCCCATGATGAAATATTGAAAATACTGGTTAAGCAGAAGACAGACTCACATATAACCAGGTGGGTAGCCAACATTTTTTGAGATAATTTTGGTAATCCTTCAGAGATCTGTCCTGGGTCTTACACTATTTAGCTTATTGATGTCTGACTATCTAATCATTGATAATACCTGGATTAGTAAATTTGCTGATGATACCAATGTTGGTAGCTTAGTTACTAACATCAATGACTACCTTAATACTATCCTTAAAGATCATTTCCAAACTGACAACATCAAAGTAGCCTATGTGTTCTCAAAACGTATTCCTCAGTAGTTGTTTACTTTGGCTGTCTTTCTGTCATTTAAGATTGCATTCTAACTTTTCTTTTTATGGAAGACCTCTTCTAAAAAAATGGTCTCCATAGCCATAGCCATAACATGCTCTGCTCTTATTGATTTATGTGCAGGGTGTTCTGCTTTCTTGCTGGTGTGCTGACAGAGGGACAAAGGCATACAGAGAGAGGATTCTCAGATGAGGGCAGTTTTATTTTTAATATTAAGATTAGTTACATGTTGTTGGTTAATATGGCCTTCAAACCCCCATGCATTCTCTGTTCCTTTTATGCGGAAACAAATGTGAGAGCTGATTCTGTTTCACTGTCACACAAGTGTATCACATGCAGCACATATTCCATAACTCAATTTATTTTGCCTAATGTCACTGAATCTTATATTTTTTCTGTCCAGTTTTGCAGACCACTCCTGATTTTGCCTCATATTTTTACCCTGTCCATCCCTTATAAAAACGTTCACTTTTGTAGGATGGTGCAGTGGTGCAATGGTGGGGTTGTCGGCTCACAGCAACAGATTCTCCAGTTCAATTCTTGGCTTGGGTGCTTTCTATGTGGAGTCTGCATGTCCTTCCTGCATCCGTGTGGGTTTCCTCCCAAGTTACAAAGACATATGTCTAGAATTTTTCTCCACAGGCCTTCACTGAAAATTGGCTTTGCTCCAAGTTGGACTTTCCCACTAAACAAATGCTACATAAACTACTGAGGATTTTAGTCGGGCACTAATGCAGTATTAGAGTTTAATAGTTTATAATTAATTTTGCCCAGAAAATGCATGCTACTGCAAAATCTGTTCCATTAATAAAAGGACATAGTGTACTCAGCCTGTGTGAAGCATTAACATATTTACTTACAAAATAAATAAATAAATAACAACAGAGGAAAGAAACCCAGCCTACTACTTCAGGAAGGGCAGGAAAGATCCAGCTTTACATCATCAAATTGACAGGCATGACGATGCAAAGACAAGAATTACTGCCCTCATAAGTCTGTAAAGAGCCAATGTCTGTAATGACAGTAAAATGAAACAATAGAATATTCACTAAATTAGATTTGTAGAAAAGGAAGCTATTTGTTATCTTTGAAGAAAGAGAAAGACTGCAGCTATGCTCAAAAAATAGTTGCGTGTGATCTTTAAGTAGACTACATCTAGGGCTTATAATGGTTTATTGCCAAAAAGTCCACATAGGTAGGAGTTCTAATCTCATTCCAGGCTACTTGGTGTGTGTGTGTGTGTGTGTGTGTGTGTGTGTGTGTGTGTGTGTGTGTGTGTGTGTGTGTGTGTGTGTGTGTGTGCGTGTGTCCATATGGCATAAATATGATCACCTTGGTAACTTAGAAATAGATAGGGCTTTGCAGTATTTTATTTGAAGTGTGTGATGTGGCCCTCCAAAGGACTGACCACAACAAGGCCTGCTGATGTCATCAAGCATAATATGTCCTGAACTGATAGTACTAGCAGACATGATGTGTGATGTGTGCATCATGTACTGTGATCTGTAGTGTGTACCACTACAGAGGTAAGTATTCTCATCTACATACAGACACCTTGCAGTACGCATGTGCCTTGGTGTGTTCTGTACTCAGTGTTTGGAAGTGATGCTAGCCTCAATGTAGCCATGTTTGTGTGTGAGCCTGTTAGAGCATTTTCCATCATGTTATGGAACCATGGGACATTTGAACTTCATTAGCATAATGGCCATACAGCCCTCACAATCATAGACATCTTTATGCTCGTAGTTGCAGGATTAGCGCATATTGCCCCAGTCCAAGAGGGACACAGGCAGATGCCCTTTGTTGAGATGATGGGTGCCCAGCCAATTATACAGATGGTATCTGCTGAGGTGCACTGAGGTGCTCTATGTACCATTAGGTAGGATTCTGTTTCAAGGGTGTGTTTAAGACTGCTAGACAAATCTCTCCCGCAGACAAGTAGTACTAGTGTCACATACAAGGTTAATGTTCTTACAGTCAGTTATTGATCTACTATGCCTCTTACAGATAGGTAGCATATGCAATCAAGCAAGGTCACACATTGCACTGTATGGAAGGCAAAGATCACCTCTGAGTAACCTATATGCCACAGGCGACAGTGACACTCATTGCAGACAATCCCCATTGAACACATACTGAAGACGTAAAGTGTCCTTGTGAGGGACTATACTGTTGTGTGCAATTGCTAATACTGCTTGGAAAGGTACATCACCAAATGGCCACTGCACTCACATATTGGCATGCTGAGTGAAGAGTACTTGGAGGTTATGAGTATGTCACTGACAGGTGACTGTGCCCTCAGCTATGCCATATGATGCTTGCCATACCACTGTACAGACATGGTGAACTGAGCACATTAGATGTAAACCTGTGTGGCCAGGTCTGTGTGCCCAGTTAGTTCGCCCCTGAATATTTACATTACATGCTGAGACTGATGTGATACTTACCAGGTACGTAGGTCTAACTGATAGAAATGATACTACATATATATTTGCATGGAGTTTATGGCCATTAGTATGTCAACAGGCATGTGTTCACAATACCCTCTTGCAGGATAGTGAAATACCACAAAGACTCTATGAGTGCTCACAGTGTGTAGGCATCAGCCAACATTGTTAGCAACAGTCAGTCAGTCAGTAGTTGCATGTATTGTGATTGAATGGATTCCAAGCAGTAGAGGACCCAGGAATGCACCCTGTTGAGAACTGCTGCTTACAGATTTTGCTATTGGAGGCAGATGTCCCTATGTCACATTTGTGTGCCACCAATAGGGCTACTTAGTGACCCCAACAATGACAGTATTGTGGATGCCTAAGTGGGTGCTTTGTAAATGTTGCCTGAGCAAGGGGTATAATCAGATGGTTGGCTAAGTCAAGGGGGTTGTACGCCCTGATGTACCCTCACCCAGGTCCCTGGGGACTGCCTCAGAAATGTCCACCATGTGTAACAGTCATGCTCCCCCATCACAAATCCAAACTGTGTGTAAGACACATATATGTGTGCTGATCAGCTCCATAATGAATACCCCTATGGGCATACAGATATGGATACTTAGACAAAGAGGTGTATAGTTATGTTGGTCAGTGGATGCACCACCTCTGTGCAAGGGTATAACAGTTGCCATTGTCCACTCAGCTGGTGTGCAGCCAGTAGTGTCAGCATGATTGCAAGGGTTTCCCAATGGTGTTAGTCATCCTTGTCACACCACATCTGGGATGCAGCCTGGAATGTTGGCATGTGCAATAGATGCTGTGTATCTTCCAATAAGAGGCTAATTACAAACTGCTCTGTAAATATGAAACTTATGGGACAGGTTGTAGAAATGTCATGTGTCACATGTGGTGAGGACAAGGGAGTGTAGTTGACGCAGACAGTGTGGGAGTACAGGTTAGGTATGAGTACAGACCCATCATATCATATCATGACATATGAGGTCACCGGCAATCTGGGCCTGTCCTTTGAAGTCACACAAGTAACTACACTGTGTGTTGTAGTTCTGCTTTGTGTGGGTGGCTACTTTTGTCACTTACTGTGTCTACTCAGAATCACAACAACACTATGCACTTCTTTTATCTGAGGAGATAGTATCTCCATGTAGGGGGTTACCCTCACCCAACTGTCACCAGCACTGCTCACCTGTTATTGTACAGCCTGCTAATGCTAGTTGTCCACTAGTCAAGTTTTGTGAGCCATGGTGATGCCGGTGTCCCTCCTGTCATGAACAGCTGAGTTTGTTCAGTTGTAATGCTGCTGACATAATGCATCGGTGTAGAGCTCTGCATACTTGCCTTTCCCATCTGAAGGGGGAGATGCAGTCACACTATGTCAACCATCCCACAGGAGGTAATAAAGGGCTTTCTTGACATATATGTCTGTATTGTCTGCAAGGGGGGGGGGTACATGCTCATAGTTCTAAGGAGACTGATCTATGGCCAGATCCCACCAGGGAGGACATCACACTGGGGGGGTTATAATAGTCACCCATATTGGTAAATACATGATGCAATATGTTGGCTCCCCATGTGAGGATGTCACAGCACTGCTGCAGGGCATTGTAGGTTATGACCTGGACCATCCTTTGGACAAGTGAGCTGCAGCATGACTAAGCAACACAGTGTTTACATATTACACTTCCCTAAGGTGTTTGTCTGTGCTCTGTACAGACACCTTGCATGACTCTCATCTTGCAACATGCTGGAAGTAACTACAATACTTACTTGTACATAGGGCAACTAGCCTGTAGTGCCAAGTGGTGTCCCCAGTTCTCTGAGTCATGTCACCTGAAATGCCATGATAGGAGTTCTCATGTAGACGAGCAATAACACTGTCATACACCTACTGACACAGGACCAAACACTGTTACTTTTGCTCAAGGCCAGACCATGCTTACTGACTGTAACTGGCAGAGCCCACTGACTGTTACACTATGCAATGGATGTGGGATATATGTCTCAATCCACCAACCATGCCCTGACAAGGTGTATGACAATATTTGGCCAGCAGGCCTTGCAGGAAACTGTGTACATCATGTACAGAGTATGATGTCAGCTAGTGGATAGGCAAGTGTCTGACAGTCATAGTCTGGGAAGACAGCATTGGGAGACTAATGCTAATGCTACTGCAATGATGCCAGTTACCAGTGATGTTCACCATCCTCCATTATTGGTGTACCCAGTCTACCTATTCCCTCTCTGCAGTCACAGACACTGCCAGTGACCTCTGACTGAGTATATTAGCAGGTGATTACATATTAGCAGCTGTCAAAGAATCCCACACAGAACCAACAGTTATCCAGGATGGCCTAAGACACAATCAGTTGTTCTCTGAGCCACTGACAAAGACTAACTGCCAACAACTGCACAATTCTATCCTGTGAGAAGTCATCCACCCCTGAAAAATATTGCAGTGTCTGCACACTGCACACAGTTGAGCCATTACACATGGATGCAGACAATAATGTAGTCTTTGACTTTCACTGGTCGGTAAGATGTGGGGATGCATTCACTATTGTACAACCTATACTGGTTTTGGATGTAAATCCCAGGCTGCCACTGCTATACTGAATGCAGCTGTCATCACACCTATTATTGTGTGCAATGGCACCCTTGCTATGTCATTACACAGGCATATCATACAACTGTAGCAGCCACACAGTTTCCATGGCACACCAATACATAGTGTAGATAATGTCCTATGGAGTCTGTGTCACAACCGTACATGTGCAGTCTGTCTCCTAAATGCTTTGGAGGGGATGTGTATTTCTCTATATAGGGAGGTGTCGGATCCCACTGTGTACCTCCTGCGTATCCATGATAGGATTAAGACATGTCTCACTTTTTTACATACGTACATCATCACTGTGGTATACATAGTACATGCTGGAGAAACAGGTATGTAACACAGACAGTACAACCTACATGAAGCAGGCTCCTCATGCATGTGAAGCACACATCTGCTGTGACACACATTATGTGCAGGTTACAAAATGGGATGCAGAAAATGGAAATCATAACTGGTGTTGGGTAACTGTCTGTACTGGACACAGGATATATGTAGATGAGTTATCTCAATCACCACAACTTGAAGATGTGTGAGTTCACAAAACTGTGGTGAGACTTATCAAGGGTAGCAGACTTTTTTACAGATTAGGGATGCATAAGTGTATTGAATGCTGCCATTGCCCTTGTTAGGCTGTTATATACATATGAATCTATGGAGCTGTGGACTTATAGTGTTGTACCTTGCTGAGGACATATTTCTGCTATGCTGAGATGCCATCCTGTACTGCTTTATTGCCGCTGTGTATCCATAGGTTATCCCAACAGATTCCTGAAACAGAAACAGGTCCGTGACATACTTATCATTGTTTAACTATACAGCCATTACAACATCATACAACATAAGATACACAAAAGTATGTGGTGTACTCAAGACAAATGCCAGCATACAGTATCTGTCATTAACCACTACATGTGACATGGCAAAATAACACTGCATTACACAAGTACATGTTAACTAATATAATCACCCTGTGCATCAGACACATAGCTTCATTTTCCTGCATAGATAGTGAGGATGACAAGGATGCAGTACAGGGATCATCACGTGCACAGGGTGTTGTGTGGGGGTGCAGGAGGCGTATATGCTGACCCAAATGGTTGACAGCATGTGTCTGAGTCAGGAAGGGAAGCAGGTAGGATGGACCACAGAAAGGTTCCGTGTGTGTCTATTGGCAACCTACATTTGACAGTGGTGTTTGAGTGTACACAGTCAGGCTCAGTGCTAGCCCTACAAGTGTGTATGTTGGACAGCTTTGGACTGTACATGGTAGGGTTGACAGTTCACCATCTCTGGCCCCGAATATGGGAAATGGCTCTGCCAGGAGTTGCACTGGCACCTCCATGCCAGTTATCAGAAGTAGTGCTAGTACCTAATGATGAGGGCTGTCTGCTGGGATCTTGTCCCCCACTGGAACTCCGAGGACCAAGAACCCATGGCCTGCTACATTGTGGTGTGGACAGCACACTCCCATCTGTAGCACTGATGTACTGCCACTACGGGAGTGTGATTGTGTATGGCCACGTGGAACTCTCAGCAGATGGGGTTGCTGACCTACATCCACGAGTGTAATGCTCAACTCCAACCACACGTTCCAGCACAGACAATGTGCAATCCAAGACAGACACTGTCCCAGCCCACCTTCTGTCCACTGCATCAGTAAACCAATCCAGGGTGTCCCCATAGCGGTGGAGGCAGTCACGGATGTCAGACTGAGCTGCATCCATAACCCTAAGCATATGTCTACAACCGTTGATGGATGGACAGCAGGCCTCCTACAAGCACCCCTGTCAATCTGCCTGTATGGGACCTCACCAGCTCTCTGGCTATAGCCAGTGTCTACACACACTGGAACCATGGTCACCTCCAGGGACAGGGTATGTGTGAGCATACTCACTGTGTGCAGTGACAATGAGGGCAAGAGAGGGATGTCAACCTCTGGGACAGACTCAGCTCCTGAAACCCCCACCTGTGACACACTGTGACCACCATGATCATTAGAGTATGAGGAGACACTGACATTAGATTATATAGGGGACATAGCCCAACCCCTCAGTCACCTGTGATAAGAAAGGGAAAAAAGCAGTACATTAATAGCTGCACTATTCTGCTCTGCAATACTATGTTGTGATATATTTATGGCTCTATACACTATCATCACTATGACAGACCTGTTGGAAACCCAGCCTCATATAGTAGGACATGAGGACAGTACTCTTCCCACTAATAATATCTCATTACCCTACAATTTCATCAGCAACAGTGAGGTACACTGTTGACATTTGTGTAAACTCTGCACAGTTGACACATATGACACTCTGTAATGTCCTGACAATATTGTCACATCCGTCAGTGTGGTCACACCTAGAAGGCATAGGTATGAGTTTAACATGTGTACAGTTAGAATACATGTTTGTAGTTGGCAATCTTGTCATGATTACCAGAAGCAGGACCATGGGCTTGGCCAATACCTGACAGAACTGTGAAAGGTTGAGGGAGAGGTAATGTCAGTACCACTGCATGTTCCACCAGCACAGGGTAAAACATCCATATGTCTCACATTTACAGTAGTTACTGTAGTAATTGTTATATTGTTCAAAATCTGAACGTGACAGTGAAACTGCAGTGAAACCCTTCTTCCCACCCCCAAAAGCAGACAGACCTGACAGCCACATAAGACTATGTACACCCTGACATGCTGAATTCGACAATACTGCAATGTTGATTAAACTAAACTTACCTGCACTTTCCTCTGCCATGGACACTGTGGCACCCACATCCACAATGTAGGGTGTGACAATGCCTGGGAGCTGTTGTGTGTGCCTAGATTTGCCAGGGATTCTCCAGTGGCTGAGAGTGATTGTTCCACTGCAGGCCCCCCACCGGTGGTGCCATGATCCCTGGCTATGTCTGCTGCTCTTCTGCGTGTGGCACTGATCATGTCTGTTGCACGTTGTCAAACCTGCTCATATGTCCTGCCTTGATGACCAGTGGAATTGACATCACAGACATGGTCAGCCCACAATGCCTCCCGCTGTTCCCTGTTGTGCCTCTCTGTGCACAGTAGGACTTCATTGTGCTGACAGAGCACTTCCACTATTAACTCATGCATTGCATCCATGCAAGCTGCATGGCATCTTGTATACATGTCCCCTAAAAGATAACAACATGGGAACACGTCAGGATCACATACATGGAAGTACACTATGTAGAGATACAGCAAGGACAGAATGGCTGGAAATATCCACTGATTGATCACACATGTCATATTCCACAGTGTACAAACATACTAAGCAAGTGGATACAACTATGATAATTGTGAGAGTCAGGTATTCCTAATGTGCCATGACAGATACTGCTGTATGTTTATACAGCCAACACAGGAATATATTGTAGTGTGTCCCCAAGGGGTAACCCTCCTAATAATATGTCAAACCAACTGTGCCAAACAAATAACAGTGTGCCATAACAACTACTGTAAAGGGGAGTTCCATGAGCTCAGTGTACCACATTGACAATATACATTCAACCCTTGATGTCTTGCACATCCTCTGTATGTGTAACAAATCTGGAGATCATTGACATGTCATTATCACAGTTCTAAGAAAGGCTTAATGCTGTAAACCCTATTTCCCAAAAGTATAGTCAGACATCTGCATCTTGATATAAAGAAGATGGTTACATACTTGATGGGGTGCAGTACTCCTCTGTTGATATGTGCTGATAGTTAATACTTTGCATATGTGTGGTCTGTGTCAGGAAACTCTCATACAGAATGGTTCCCCATAGCCAGCTGCTTGCCTTTTTAACATGCTTCTTATCAGCAGGTGATTGCCTCTTAACCAGTCTGTGGTTCTGAAATGCTAATTGCAGCCAACACAGCTGATTTGCACTACCATCAGCCAATGACATGGAACCACAGTTCAATATATAAGGCCTTCATGTAGATTAGGGGCACTTTCTGATATGGGTACTTATGTATTATCACAACCAGATTTCTACCATTGTCTAATCCCTAATGTTCATAGGTTCATAGGTTGGTGCTAGGCTATTGGCCCTAGGGCCTATACAAGCCTAGCCATAAATTTCCCTGGATATTTCTTCCCACAATATTTACTTCCCTGGACCCCTGTCTAGCAGGCTGACTGACGTGATCCCCGGGGTGAATTTCCTATCTCCCATCCAATCATCAAGGTTCCTTTTGAAGAGAGCCAAGGCGGCAGTCTGCTTGACATGTATGGGCAGTCTATTCCAGAGTATGGGGAGTCTCTGGGTCAGGAACCTACCCCTCCAGCATGTTTTGTTCATTGTGATGACAAGGTTTAGATCCCTGGAGCATGTGGCTCTGAGGGATTGGGATTTCTTTAAGTGGAGCATGTCCAACAGCTCAGGGTTTGACATGGCCTTGTATGTTAAGCAGAGGTCGCCTCTGAGTAGACGATATGCCACAAAGTATAGCTGGAGTTTTTTTCAGATGGTCAGCATAGGGCATTTACTTTAGGCCTGTGATTCTTTTAGTGAGGTATTTCTGCTGCCTTTCCAGCTGTTGCAGATGTCTTGTGAGGTACATACCAAATGGGGCATTATACTCTATAATGAGTCTAATAAGGGATGTGTACAGTGGGACAATAACCTCCTTTTTCCTGGATGAAAAGCCCTTAGTGATGAGTTGTGCCACATAGAAGGATTTCCTAACTATTGTGGAGATGTGGTTATCAAAGGTGAGACCACTGTCCACCTGCGTTCCTAAGTCTCTCATCACACTTTCAGTATTTAGTGTACTGCCACCTATGTGGTAATTCATGGCTACATAGTTCATCCAAAAGGGGATAACTATACATTCCTTGGCATTAAGCTTGACCCCATGGCTCTGGCACCAAGCATCTGTTTCTGAAAAGCCCTTTTGTAGAATATCGACATCATTTGGGGATTCAATAATGGCTCCCAGTTTACAGTCATCTGCAAACTTTGCTAGCCAGAGTCCCTTAGTGTTGGCCTGTTCATCAGAGAAGTAGATGCCAAACAAGAGCGGTCCCAGGACTGAACCCTGAGGTACTCCATTTCTCACTTGTCTGGAGCTGGATTTGGAGTCGGTTACTTTTACAGTCTCGGTTCTGTCACTAAGCCAGTTGGCAACCCATCAAGTGACATAGGGATTTATGCCCAGCTTAGTAAGTTTATCTGTGATTCCAGAGTGGGGGATGGTGTTGAAGGCCTTGGAGAGGTCCAGATAGGCTGTGTGGACTGCCTTACCCTCAGCTACAGCTCTGGAGACTGATTTGAAGAAGTCAATCAGGTTCAGGAGACAAGATCGGCCCTTCACGAACCCAAACTGGATGGGGTCTAGTGTTTGAAGGTTGTTAATGTCTTTGTTTATAAGTTCCATGATAATGCGTTCCATGGCCTTGCAGATCAGACTCGTCAGACTGATGGGATGGTAGTTCTCGGGATCCAAGGTGGAACACCCTTGTGGAGTGAGATAATTGTAGCTGTGTGCCACTCAGTGGGCACGAAGCCTGAGGTGAGGCTATGATTAAACATGACACTTAGGTGAGTTGCCAGTTAATTTTGTAGTTCATGTAGTAGACAGCCCGAAATGTCATCTTTTCCCATGGATGCTGTATTCTTAGCTTTGGAGAGTGCGGTTTCTACCTGTGTGGCCATGATTACTGCAATTTGGCACTCTTTTGGTATTGAGATAGGCTTTTTATGGGGGTGAGAGGGGGGTGAAGTTGGCACTAAATCAATGTGCCAGGATATTGGCAATATCCTTGGGATCAGTATATTTAATGCCATTCTGTTGTAGCTCAGAGCATATTTGAGCATTGCCATTTAGCTTCTTGACATAACTGTAGAATGCTTTGTGGTTGTCTTTAGAATCTTTGGCAATTTTATTTTCATAACTAGCTTTGGATGATTTTATGAGGGATCTCAGCTTCTTAGTGAGGCTGGTAAGGAAGTTTTTTGCATCCTGGGATTTTCCTCTTTTCTGCAACAGTTTTATTTCTTCTGTTGTTTAGTTTGTTTACAGCAGGGGACCACCAGATTGGCTTCCTTTTTTTGGAGGAGAGCATCTTGATTCTATTTGGGATGGCACGTTTCATGCACAAGTGGATGTGCTCATACAGTGCCTTAGTGTAGGATTCAGCAGTCAAACTTTCAGCTCCCGTCTGCATGGGTGTCATGAAGTTTGTCACTTCAGACTTGAGTAGCATGAAGTTGGCTATATTGAAGTTTTTTACGATGGTTTCCTTACTGGGGGGTGGGTGTGGGATGTGGATGTCTGTTGGCTATATTGAAGTTTTTTACGATGGTTTCCTTACTGGGGGGTGGGTGTGGGATGTGGATGTCAAGGATGATTTGCTTATGGTCAGACTTGACCAATGAGGGGGTGACCACTGGTGTGGAGCATCTATCTCCCATGTTGGTAATGACCAGGTCTAGGATATTGGAGGCCCTGGTGGGACAATGTATTAGTTGATCCAGAGCATTGGAATTTATGGGAAAAGGTGTTGGAACCTGAGCAGTTTTCCCAGTTAATGGCAGGGTAGTTGAAATTACTCAGTATTTAGGTGTTTGGTTGTATCTTAATATTTTCCAATATGTTTAGAAA
Organism: Protopterus annectens; assembly: GCF_019279795.1. Taxonomy (NCBI): domain Eukaryota; kingdom Metazoa; phylum Chordata; order Ceratodontiformes; family Protopteridae; genus Protopterus; species Protopterus annectens. The sequence goes on along the minus strand of NC_056738.1, from coordinate 540,269,530 downwards.
GATGTGATGAGAATCTTGGGACATGGTGGGGGATCTGTAGCAAGCTACAATTTAGATTGCAGTCTTACCTAGTGTTAGTTGCACCTGGAGAATTTCAGATGCATTGTATTGGGCAACTAGCTTGGAGGTGTGAATATCCTTGGTGAATATGGACACTCCTCCACCTTTAATGTTTTGATCTTGGTTTGGTGGCCGAAAAGTGTGGGAAGAGTTGTAGCCTGGTATTGCAGGGGTGTTCTCTGGAGCCTTGAACCAGGTCTCAGTTACTGCATAGATATCGATGTTCTCCATTTTAAGAAGTACCTCGAGAGAGTGCATTTTGAGGTTTAGACTTCTAGCATTGAGTAGCATTACCTTCAGATTTTGCATGCTTTCATGCAAACATGTCCATGTTTTCATGAAAGGACTGCATGTTTAAGTAAAACTGGGTTTGTAAGTTCCTAATTACCTTTGTATAACTTTCCTTGTGCAACAGGACCAAGAGGAAGAAATGGAAGCAGGAGTTTGGCAACTGACTGTGAGAAGGACAACATTTGTCATCTATTGCATTTTTATAACAGACACACAGCATAAAACCTTCTGCTGTACTAAACTGACCACAAAAGCAAGGTAACTGTAATCCTCTATATGCTTGAAAGAGGATCTGGAAAGTCAAGCTCCTTCTTACCCTTTTTGTTATGCTTACTACTGTAAAAATTCCCGGTGTACTTTCCGAACACTTCCTGTAATGGCCGTTGGACAGAAATATAACATTTACATTTTTCTCATAGGTGGACCCCACTCCATAGCTTTGTCAGTACGTTCTAAAGTGAAAAGCGCATAGTTGCAGACAAATGAGAGCCTGAAATAGTTCAAAGTGCTGATCATAGCACTTACCAATGGCCAAAAAGTTAACATTACGTTCAGAAATCATTTTACTGGGGGGCGTGGCCAAGATGAGCACAGAGTAGCAGCTTTTCTTATCACCTCTGCCTTTACAGAACTTTATTGACAGGAAATATTGATATAAACTTCCCTAATAATAGTTTTTTTTATTTTAATTAATTCTTTAAAATATATATTAGGGTAGTATATAAAAACTTTCAAGTAGATTTTAAGTTTTCCTGTCAAAGTTACACTTGGAAGTACTACAGTAAAAGAACAGGATGAGCTTCACTAAACCTTCTTATCAACAACTATAAAAAAAGAACTACAGTCATTACTAACTACTATTCAGGAACTAAGTGTCAAGATAGACAAAATGGATATAAAAATTGACAATTTCAAAGAAAAGTGTTCTCACCAAATGGGCATTCTACATGAAGATTTATTGCAACAGAGGAAGCAGATTTCAGGAATGGAAACTGCATTAAGTGATATGGATAACAGACTTCAGGAGAGTGAACATAATGTTGAGTTCCTGTTAAAGTAAAATTCTCTTCTTCAGACAAAGGTTGATGACCTTGAGAACAGTTCCCGTAGGAATAATGTGAGAATTTTTGGCTTACTGGATAACATAGAGGGAAATAATACGGAAAGATTTTTATCTTCCTGGTTGCCTGAAGTACTTGAATTGTCAGAGGCTCTTTCATATGGTATTGAAAGAGCCCATAGATCAATGGTGACATCTAAAAACACCAAGAGTAATTATACTAAATCTGTTATTGTAAAGTTCCTATCAGCCCATGATAAGGAAATGGTACTAAAGACTGCGTGGGCAAAATCCCCAATTAAACTGAAGGACAATATTATACGCTTTGATAATGACTATTCTTCTTCAATATTATCAAAAAGGAAAATTTTCTTGCCTTTAGTCAGAGAACTAAAAAAGAATAAAATAAAATCCCATTTGCTTTTTCCTGCAAGATTGAAAATATTTTATCAAGATGGTTTTAAAATTTTTGACGACCTAGACAATGCAATAACTTATATAAAATCTAATAACATACTGGAAAAAGTAGATGAAATGGAGTGGGCCAGTCCTAGTCTTAAAAGGAATGCTGAGAACAACACTTGGAAAACATTTGACCCTAAAAAAAAAAAAAATCAAAAGATGAATCATAACAAGTACATATTTGCACTTGCTTCACTCAGTTGGGGAAATGAAACCAGACATCCAGGTGAGCTTTTGGTATTATATTTAATATAATGTAAATTGGTTAACTAAATAGTTGTCTATTTTGTTTTGTAGAATAGTCATTTGTTGGGTTTTTTTTTTCATTTGTACTATTTGTTTAAGATTAATTATCTTAATGTTTATTGGTTTGATTCCCATGGATGCAGTGATTCTTCTGTCTCAGATATCTATGCTTCCGGATGTCTTGTAGCGGTGCTTATCATTAGGGGACATATTTGTTTATATTGATTTTGGTTCTTATAGTGGTTGGAAAACTTTTATTTAGTTATAATTGCTGTATTTGTATTTTAGTTGAATTATGGTTAATTGTTTGATAAAGGAATCTTGTATGATGGTCTGATGTATAGTTGCAGAATTGCTGTGCTAGTGATGGTACTTCTGACTCAGGATGTGAGTGGCAGTGTGGCTGGAGTAATGGTAAGGCTTTGTTGTCATTTCCGAGTTGTTGGTGTGTTTATTTGGAGGCTCTGGTTTGGTGATCTAGCACTGTAGAGACATGTGTGGTGTTGTTTGTGTTAATTGTATGTTTTGGTGCCTGTGTGCTTTGGTCGGAGATTAACCGGAGAGTCTGGTTGATATTGTGGTGAAGCTTTGCTTGATAGCTGTAATTGCTTCGTGTTGTGTATGCAAGTTTTTTTTTTCTCTCTTTCTCATCTCTCTCAGTATAGAGGGAGTCTCAAGACATTGCCTTATATGTAGTTAAGTAATGTTTTACTTACTATTTCCCGCTGGAACTTTGAAAGCTTTATCTTCATGATGAGCTCGAAACTGTGATATCCATTGCAGCTGGAAAGCTCGGAGCTTTCTTAAAACGTCATCATGAAGGTGTCAGAAGTAAATTGATCTTCTGATCCTCACCGGGAAGCTACTGACTCAAATTTGTTTCCTCATACAGCATACGGAAAGAAGATATAACTAGATGACTACTTTCAACTTATTGTAAGACATATGCAGCAATCTCTTAAATAAATAGGGATTATACTACGCATGTAGCCTAAATACTTTTTCTGATCATCATAGGTATTCTTGAGCCTTATGTATTTATAAACGAATAGTATTCTCATAAAATATTTGCTTTATGTATGACAAGGGTGCCGATATCTTGATGAGAAATTCTAGTTGTGATGTGTGCATTTTTGGAAGATTTAATAATGCTACAAGCTGTTTATATACTTGTGTTACATGTACATTTTTTATAACTATTGACTTGCTGAGAAAATATTCATGAAGCATTTATCAAAATGTTAAATGTATAGATGTATATAATAGGTTATCTCAGTTATTTTATGAATGCATTTGTGTAATAGGCTGATAGGGATGTACCACACAGGCAGCAATAATATTGCAAGGACAGGTGCATTAAAAATAGTTAGATATGTTTATCATTAGAAAATGTGAAATTTTCATCTTTTGTTTTGTTAATGAAATAGCTTTTCAAAATTCAAAGATAGTATAAGCTATAATTGAATAATAAAAAGCTCATTATATTTAAATAAGGCTTTTATATAGTATACAGGAGCTATTTAAGCACCTTGCTTCTTTGAACTAATATGACCTTTTCACTAGTTTTCAGTATGGTGATGGACTCTTTGAGGTAACTCAAATTAATGCAATGAATAGAAGATCAGACTTTTAAGGTTTATTAGTCACTCTTCTATGAGAGACTGCACTGGGGTGTTTGGTTATAAGAAAACTAGCAGGATGTTGTTGGTTTTACTTCTTGATGAGTAATCACTATATTTGGTTTCTGGCAAAGAAATGCAGTGTTCATTTCTTTCAGAACAATCAGTATGTTAGTTGATTATTAGTAAAATCACTTTTATTAGCATCTTATTTATTAGCTGCCAATGTTAGTGGTTATTGAAGGCCCTTAGGTGATTCATTTACAACTATGTCCCAGTTAGCTGATCACCTATGGCAGTACTATATATATCACACTTCAACCTTTATTAGCCATATTTCGGTAATAAAATAATGCTATAGTCTCTTTTTAAGGTTCTTATCAAATGTGATTACTTTAAAACAGAAGAGTGAACTAATAGATCATAGTAGTTCTTAATAACCAACTAATTAATGTAAGAAAATTCTGTACTTTATTCCTAAGATGTAGCTGTCATCAATTTACTAATTGACACAACATTATATCTATACATTTGGTTGGTACAAAAAAATTGTTTATGTTATTGATGAGAAGCCTTATTTTTATAGTTATGACTATAGACATTTAGGCAGGTGCTGATTGGATGCTGCTTTTGATAGGAGGTCGATTCGAGTGACTGATGTCATTCGAGTTAGGAGTTTTAAACTCCAGAGGGGTTCGGGTTGGTTATTTTGTTTCATGTTTATGTTATAAATATTTTCTAATAACTTTTCAGACGTTCATATCTTATGTAGTAGGAAACAACCTTAATTTTAAGAATATGATACTCTTACACTATGATTGTTCTAATGATCATAATAGTATTCTTATTAGATATATTCGTGTCTATTTCTTAGATCAGTATGTTTATATTTACATCATTTAATTTTCAATGACTACACTAAAAGGTATATCAGTTAACATTAATGGTTTAAATAATCCTAATAAAAGGAGGAATTTAACTAGATATCTTAAGTTACATAAATCCCAGTTAGTATTTTTACAAGAAACTCACTTAATAACAGAGGATATATTCAGACTTGAATCTAAAACATATAAGATTCTAGTAAGTTCTGAACATACTAAGAAAAAGAGAGGAGTAGCTATCCTATGGAATAGCATAATGCCTTTTCCTAAAATAATAGATACATATAAGGATAATAAAGGAATGTTTTGTGCAGTCACCACAGAAATAAACAGTAAAATTTTCACATTGATTAACATATATTGGATCCCAGGGATAGGGATAAACACAGTGAAACAACATCTTGATCAACTTGTACTGTTCTCTAAAGGGAACATTATTTTGGCAGGAGATTTCAATTGTATTCTAGATTACAAAGACTCTAGTACTAATGGGAAGAGAAGAATATCTACATCATCTAAATTATTAAAAGACTTTTCAGATACTTATTTTTTGAAAGATATAAATTAGTTTGCAGATACTACTTCTTTGTTTTACATCTTTTTTTCTCATAGACATAACTCATACTTGAGGATAGATAGAGTTTTTATTTCTAATAATTTAACAGATTCCTTAAACAAATCAGCAGTGACTTCATGTCCTTTATCAGATCATAATTCTATAATTTTTAAAGTGGTAGTCAATCCAAATTTTAATATTCATATAAAAAGGATACCAGCTTATATCACAAAATTAAAAGATTTTAATGATTTCATTTCTACAGAAGTACAGAATTTTTTTAGAACTTAACAATACTAATGATATATCAGAAATTTACATATGGGATACCCTAAAAGCTTATCTATATGGTAGGATATTGAATTGGTACAACAAAAAAAAGAAAACCTGGGATAAAGAGCTGCAAGATATACAATGTAAATTAGACACTTTAAAACTTAGTAATATGGATGATAAAGATATATCAGATAAAAGAAAAGAAATAAATATGTTAAATAATAAATATCTAGAAATATTAAAACATAAAACTATGATCAATATAGAAAAATTCAAGTTTATAAATTTCTTTTCTAACCCTAAATCCTTAAAAATTCTTGCTAATAAAACGAAAAGATTAAAGAGATTTAATCATATTAATGAAATATTCTCTCCTAGAAAAGGAAAAATGGTATCGGAAATTCATAATATATTAACTGAATTTAGAGAGTTTTTTATAAACATCAACCAAACAACTACTGAAATTAACTCTAAAGAGGAAATAAAAAAAACATTTATTAATAAATACACTAAAACAAGACTTTCAGAGAAACAAGGGATTTCTATTGATAAACAAATATATTTCAAAGAACTTCAAACTCACATTGCCAACTTAAAGCAAAATAAAGCACCAGGTAATGACGGCATCATTCCTAAAATTTACAAATTACTACCTTTAATGCTCTAAAATGGCTTTATAAAATATTTAATCTTGTTCAGGACAAAAACATAATTCAACCTTCTTGGAAATACACTTTTATTTCTCCTATTTTAAAATCTAACAAAGATCCCTCTAAGTGTACCTCCTATAGACCCATCTCCCTATTAAACACTGATTACAAATTATTTATGTCCATTCATGCAGAAAGGCTTAAAACACTTTTACCCAAATTAGTTGATAGTGATCAAACAGGGTTTATAATGAAGATAACTTCATATGATAACATTAAAAGAATATTAACTTTAATTGCTTCGGTGAAAAATCTTAAAACAAATTTAACCCTAGTTAGTTTAGATATAAATTGTGCTTTCGACTCAGTTACATGGGAATATTTGTTCACTCTATTAAAGGAATTAAATTTCTCCAATAATTTTATCAATCTTATCACTCTGTTATATGAAGGTAGCCAAGCTTATGTTAAAATTGGCACTAGTATATCTCAAAATATGTCCTTTATCCCCTTTTTTATTTTCATTAGTTATGGAACCATGGGCAAATTTAATAAGACATGATACAGATATTGAAGGATACAAGTTAAACCCCACTATATTATCTACAATACAAATGTTTGCAGATGACATATTGATTACTCTTGGGAGCAGAAGGGAATCTATACAAAAACTTTTTAAAAACATGGAATATTTTCAAAAAAATTCCGGCCTTACTTTTAATAATAATAAAACACAAATTCTTTTAACAGGTTCAAAAAATACAATATACCTGATGAATATAATGAATATATAGCTCAGTCTCAACAAATAGCATATTTAGGTATAATTATTACTAACAATATTAAAGATACCATTCAAATAAATTATAATAAAAGTCTACTACAGATAGAATATTTAATAAATAAATGGAACAAATTACCCTTTTCTATGGATGATAAACTTTTAATAATAAAGATGATCCTTCTCCCCAAAATCTTATATATAATTCAGTCTTTATCTATACCTCCTTCTTATCAAATAATTAAAAAATGTAATTCAATGATTCAGAAATTTTTGTGGTTCCCAAATAAGCCAAGGATTGCATTAACATACCATATGTATAATTGGAATAATGGGGGTATAGCCTTACCAAATTTAGAAATGTATTCGATTTCATCAGTATTCAATACAATCTCTCATCTCATTGATGTGGAATATACTGCTAAGTGTAAAGAGTTTATAGAGGTATTGTCACAAAATACCAAAGATATAAACAGTTCCTATAAGCTAAATATAATTAATAATCCATTTATTTGGAGGTTAAAAGATTTTATTTCTGAATTTTCTTCTCTGAGTTTTAACTCTAAGTATATAGTTTTTTCTTTTAAAATCATTTAAAAATGTTATATTTAAATATAATATATATAAGGATTGGCTTTTTTTACTCTTCCCTATAGCCTACACACACAGATCAATTTTCTCTTCAGATTATACAAAAATGTCTATATTTCAGCAAAAGCATTTAACATTTTGGCACCAAATGATGATAAATAATGAGATAAAATCCAATAGTTTACTCTTGGAAGAGTATAAACTTGATTCTTGTTTATGGTTAGAGCTTCAAGAAGCTAGACAATATGTATTAAATAAATTGGATTCTATGTCTCCTATAATTAGGAAAAAAATTCCCAAGCCAATACAATATATGATTTTATCAGTTTTGCATAAATCTCCTGCTAATAACAAGTTATCAGACATTTATAGGCAATTAAATGTGATTTAGATACACATTCAGATAATTATTGGAAATATTTTTCTTTAATTAATAATAACCCCCCTTCTGAGAAAGACAAACTTAATATTTTACAATCAGCAAGGATGACTACTTCTTCTTTAAAATGGAAATTATTCACATGGAGATTTTTAAATAGATCATTTATCACTCCTCATAATATAAGTATATTTTCTAAAAAGAATATAACATGTTGGAGATGTAATATTGAATTGAATGCTGACTGGTCTCATATGTTTTATAATTGCATATATTTAAGAAAATTTTGGGATGATATCAATAATTTGTTGCAAACACTTTTTACTGATAATTTCTTTATATCTAAATCACTTGTTTTATTTAATACTGCTGTTCCTGATTGTTTAAAAGAGAATAAGTACCCTTTGGTTTGGTCTATACTATCTATAGCTAGAAAAATAATCACTAAGAATTGGAAATCTAGTACAGCACCTACATTTTTGGAATTTAAAAATATACTCCTTGAAATGTGTAATTTGGAAATGTTAACTATTAAATCTAGATCATCTAGGAATACCACATTATATAATTCATGGAATATCATCTATGAACTTCTAGAAAACTAGTTTATTAATTTATATAAACAGATGATTTTTATTAATCCTACAGCTACATTAAGAAATTTTTTTTGCATGATGAACTTCTTTGTACATAGTTTAGCTACATTGGTTTATATATTAGAAAGTTTGTTTTTTTAATTTCTTGTTTTTTTAACTTTAAAGAAAAAAATTTATAATTTCATGGAAATATTTGTTCATTTTAATAATTATTTAATAAAATTCTTTGAAAAAAAAAGAAATCATTTTACTGTGTGTGCACTTTGATTTCAGCTTAAAAGTTAATAATTTAAACTGTATTTACTGCTGTAGGCTTCACACTCAAGTGCAATAGCACTTTCTGTGCATATTTACTGTTAGATTGCATCTTTGTGTTTAATTTCACTAAAAACAAACAAACAAAAAATACTGTCTGTGCTGCTTATTTCCCACCTTTTCCTATACTAGAATAGTCCGGATCCCAGATTTGTTGGTTTCAGCACTTTATTTTGTGTTTCTGAGTTGTCCACACCTTGTTGTGGTAGTGAGAGATCTTTCTGCTTATCAGTGAGAGTGGTAAGCTTTAAGCAGCCTATCTGTCGCAAGAGGAGTGATTTCCAGCTCTGAAATTGAACTTTATTGGGCATTCTGGGCTGATTTCTATCCCACTCAACTTTCTGAGTTAAAAACCCATGTTTACACATATGTTTGTGGTTGTTTTAGCTCGGTGGATCCCGTTTGGGCATCCTGCAGACTACTACAGCACCAGAAACGAGAAGGAGAGACTTTTTGCTGATTCTAAGTATCTTTTTGGCTTTTTATTGACTGTTTTTGTTTACCATTCTTTAAAAGCCATTTTTACTGTGCTTCTGTGGTTATTACTGTTGCATTTTACTGTTAAATCATTTTACTGTGTGTGCACTTTGATTTCAGCTTAAACGTTAATAATTTAAACTGCATTTACTGCTGTAGGCTTCATCCTCAAGTGTGGTAGCCTTTTCTGTGCATATTTACTGTTAAATTGCATCTTTCTGTTTAATTTCACAAAAAAAAAAATGCTATTTGTTCTGCTCATCTCCCACCTTTTCCTATACTAGAATAGTCCAGATCCCAGATATTCTGGTTTCAGGACTTTATTTTGTATTTCCTGAATTGTCCAGACCTTGTTGTGGTAGTGAGAGGTCTTTCTGCATATCAGTGGGAGTGGTAAGCTTTGAGCAGCGTATCTGTCACAAGAGGAGTGGTTTCCAGCTTTGAAATTGAACTTTATTGGTCGTTTCAGGCTGATTTCTATCCCTTTCAACTTTCTGAGTAAAAAACCCATGTTTGCATGTGTGTTTGTGGTTGTTTTAGCTCGGTGGATCCTGTTTGGGTGTCCTGCAGACTACTACAGAACCAGAAACGAGAAGGAGAGACTTTTTTCTGATTCTAAGTATCTTTTTTGCTTTTTATTGACTATTTTTGCTTCCCACTCTTTAAAAGCTGTTTTTACTGTGGGTCTGTGGTTATTACTGCTGCATTTTACTGTTAAATCATTTTACTGTATGTGCACTTTGATTTCAGCTTAAAACTTAATAATTTCAACTGCATTTACTGCTGTAGGCTTTATCCTCAAGTGTGGTAGCCTTTTCTGTGCATATTTACTGTTAAATATCAATTTCCCAAAAATAAAAAAATACCATTTGTTCTGCTCGTTTCCCAACTTTTCCTACACTAGAATAGTCCAGATCACAGATTTGCTGGTTTCAGGTCTTTATTTTGTGTTTCTGAGTTGTCTAGACCTTGTTGTGGTAGTGGGAGGTCTTTCTGCTTATCAGTGAGAGTGGTAAGCTTTGAGCAGTCTATATATATATATATATATATATATATATATATATATATATATATATATATATATCGCAAAAGGAGTGGTTTCCAGCTCTGACATTAAACTTCATTGGTTGTTTTGGGCTGATGTCTATCCCTTTCAACTTTCTGAGTTAAAAACCCATGTTTGCTCATGTGTTTGGGCTTGTTTTAGCTTGGTGGATCCTGTTTGGGTGTCCAGCAGGCTACTACAGCCCCAGAAATGAGAAGGAGATAGACTTTTACCTGATTCTAAGTATGTTTTTGGCTTTTTGTTGACTGTTTTTGCTTACCACACTTTAAATGCCTTTATTTTACTGTGGTTCTGTGGTTATTACTGCTGCATTTTACTGTTAAATCATTTTACTGTGTGCACTTTAATTTCAGCTTAATATTTGATCATTTAAACTGCATTTACTGCTGTAGGCTTCACACTCAAGTGCGATAGCATTTTCTGTGCATATTTACTGTTAAATTGCATCTTTCTGCTTAATTTCACACACAACAAAATGCTATCTGTTCTGCTTGTTTCCTGCCTTCTCCTATACTAGAATTGTGCGGATCCCTGATTTGCTGGTTTCAGGTCTTTATTTTGTATTTCTGAGTTGTGCAGACCATGTTGAGGTAGTGGGAGGTCTTTCTGCTTATCAGTGAAAGTGTTAAGCTTTGAGCAGTCTATCTGTCACAAGAGGAGTGGTTTCCAGCTCTGAAATTGAACTTTGTTGGTTGTTTTGGGCTTATTTCTATCTCTTTCATCTTTCTCAGTTAAAAACCCATGTTTGTGCATGTGTTTGGGCTTGTTTTAGCTTGGCAGATCCTGTTTGGGCATCCAGCAGACTATTACAGCCCAAGAAAAGAGAAGTAGAGGCTTTCAGCTGATTCTAAGTATCTTTTTTGGCTTTTTATTGACTGTTTTTGCTTACTACACTTTAAATGCCTTTTTTACTGTGGTTCTGTGGTTATTACTGCTGCATTCTACTGTTAAATTGTTTTATTGTGTGTGCACTTTGATTTCAAGTTAAAAGTTAATAATTTAAATTGCATTTACTGCTGCAGGCTTCATACTCAAGCGAGATAGCCTTTTCTGGGCATATTTACTGTTAAATGGCTTCTTTTTGTATAATTTCATAAAAAAACAAACAAACAAACAAAAATATACTATCTGTTCTGCCTGCTTCTCACCTTTTACTATACTAGAATAGTCCGGATCCCATATTTGCTGGTTTCAGGTCTTTATTTTGTGTTTCTGAGTTGTCCAGATCTTGTTGAGGTAGTGGGAGGTCTTTCTGCTTATCAATGACAGTGGTAAGCTTTGAGCAGCCTATCTGTCACAAAAGGAGTGGTTTTCAGCTCTGAAAATGAAGTTTATTGGTTGTTTTGGGCTAATTTCTATCTCTTTCAACTTTGTGAGTTAAAAACCTGTGTTTGCGTGTGTGTTTGCACTTGTTTTAGCTCAGCGGATCCTGTTTGGGTGTCCTGCAGACTACTACAGCCCCAGAAACAAGAAGGATAGACTTTTTGCTGATTCTTAGTATCTTTTTAGCTTTTTCTTGACTGCACTTTAACTCATTCACTCCGGAGCAATGCAGAAAAAGCTGTCTGCTTAATTCCACCATAGGAACAACAGAGCAGCCTGAGCTCATTTTCAGAAAATCCATTTGTAATGCCATACAGAAAACAAATGTTCATAACTCTTTAACTATTAGAGCTAGACTAAAAATGTAAACACAAAAGTTATTCAGCAGACACTGACCATTCCAACAGTATAATTGTTGATAGTGCATATCAAAGTCATTATTAAATATTTGGTAAGGAATGTTGATATTGTACATATTTTTTAGCTTTTTGGAAAAGCAAAGCACAATATCTTGGTCAAGGTACCATGTAGACCCATACAATTTGCATTTAATATTTTAGTATGAATGTCAGCTTTAAAATGATCCCTTAACCATTACTGTGTGATGCTTCTTTACAGAGCTATTCACAGAAATATGATTAATATAATATTTCTCATAGTTGATAAATAAAGCATAATATCTCATCACCTGTAGCAGACAGAGTCTACATATCAGTGTAGAAGTAGTGCATGTCAATGTCAGCTTCAAAATGATGCATCATTTCTGTCATCACCAAGCTCCCTTGCAAAGATATGGGCATAATAATGAGAAGTATTTGAAATGTATAATTTTCATAATCCTACAAGACTAAATAAACTGTGACATCTGTACATGTGTACAGTGCACAGACACAGTTCTTTTACCATGTTAAAAAGTAAGAAAGTGATGGAACCAATAAACCCAAAACATGAATATATTGTAAAGAAAAAGGCGTACTTGCTCTAGAGTGAAACACACTTTATTCCAATAAAAGGTGAGTGCTTTCGAGGTTACCCTCTTCTTCAGACCTTAATAAAAACTAACATACATTCACAGTTTAAATATATAAAGCAGCCAATTAAAACTTGCAACAAAAAATCAGTGGGGCAAGCCCCTTTTCCTTAAAATAGGCTTTTTAAGAAACAGCACTGTTCAAACCAGGTGGAGCATAAACCTTGAAGTCAACTATCCACCCTTGTCTGCAGGTCTAATAACTAAATGTTCAGCTCTGGTCAATACACCTAAAGCTTCATTCTCCTTAGCTGTCAGGTTATAAAAACAATTTAGACTTCTCATTCATTTACTTCCTCAAGTCTTCCTCACACATTTTAACAAATGCTTCCATAGCTGGTGAGTAGTTGGGTACAAAACAACTAGGCTTCTTGAAATCACTAACATTCATATGTCTCACATCGCCATCGACAAAAACGGTTTTGAGCATAATATTCATAGCAAACATGTTTAATTCAAGAACAGTGTCTACCAAATTCATTCTGTTCACTGGTACAAAAGATAGACCTTTATTTAACACAGATATTTGTTCAGTGGTTAAGACCACAGAGGATAAATTAAAGATTAGATTATTTACTTGCGTTTCCATGTGACCGGACCCTTGTTGTACAGAAACATCCGCTGCATTTAACACTTATAGAATTTCATTTTTATGCTGATTGTTGCACCAAAATATAGTGTATTTAGCTAAGTGCAACCTATGCAGTGCATTCTACATAGGTAAAACTAACCGTATGTTGAAAGAGAGGGTTATGGAGCACTTAAATGATATACGCAACAATAAATCTGCAAATGCATTAGCTATGCATGCATCTGACTGTGGGGCTCAGCACATGTTTAAGTTTTTAGTATTACAAAAAAAATAATGAAAGCCTTAGAGAAGGAGACATTTGTAATGAGACTGAATGTATAGAGCTAAGGTGGAAAGTTGACTTTAAGGCTTATGCTCCACCTGGTTTGAACAGTGCTGTTTCTTTAAAGCCTATTTTAAGGAAAAGGGGATTGCCCCACTTATTTTTTATTGCATGTTTTTATTGGCTGCTTTATATATTTAAACTGTGAATGTATTTTAGTTTTTATTAAGGTCTGAAGAAGAGGGTAACCTTGAAAGCACTCACCTTTTATGGGAATAAAGTGTTTTTCACTCTACAGCAAGTATGTCTTTTTCTTTACAATATCTTTTGCCATGTTGTAAGGAGTAACCACTGTCTTCAAAATGAGGTATTACTTGGCACACTGACATGCTCCCTTGCAAAGTTATTTACCAAAATATGAACAAAAAATCATAATTTCCATAACATAAATCCAAAACAAACTTTGATATCTGTACATGTGTACAACATACAGGCACAGTTCTTTAACCATGTTGGAGCTATCAGTACTGTCTTCAAAATGAAGTATTATTTAGCACATTCAGATGCTCCCTTGCAAAGTTATTTACCAAAATATGAAAACAAAATCATAATTTCCATAACCTAAGTCCAAAACAAACTTTGATATCTGTACATGTGTACAACATACAAGCACCAGAACAAACTTTGATATTTGTACATGTGTACAACATACAGGCACAGTTCTTCTACCATGTTGGAACTATCAAGACTGTCTTCAAAATGAGATATTACTTAGCACATTCAGATTCTCCCTTGCGAAGTTATTTACCAAAATATGAAAAAAAAATCATAATTTCCATAACCTAAGTCCAAAACAAACTTTGATGTCTATACATGTGTACAACATACAGGGACAGTTCTGTTACCATGTTGGAACTATCAATACTGTCTTCAAAATGAGGTATTACTTAGCACATTCAGATTCTCCCTTGTAAAGTTATTTACCAAAATATGAAAAAAATCATAATTTCCATAACCTGATTCCTAACAAAACTGATATCTGTACATCTGTACAGCATTCAGAACCAGTTGTTTTACCATGTAGACACATATGATTGTAAATATACACATTCTTGTTGTAGCCAACATACTGCTGAATGGGTACATGTAAAGAAAAATAGCAAGGTAAGGACCGCCACTCCACTAATGAACCCAGGACAAGCATGGGACTTCAGTGGCAGGCAAGGCCATCTGATCTGTCCAATACCTGTGCTGGCTACCCACTCAGACAGCTGATACCACTGCAGTCTCATGACCTCCTTCAGTGTCAGCAGTCTGCCTTACCTATGCCTTTTCTCTTTACATGTGTCCATTCAGCAATGGACCTAAGGGATCAAGTTCTGTATTACTAAGCCCTTCCTGTCATCTAAACTCTACACATGCCTGATAAAAGTAGAAAAAAAAATTGCAGGATGGTCACTGACATATTAGACTGCACATGGTAGCACTCTCCTGAAACAGTTGTTCTTTCTCAGCATCTTCACCAGCTCCTTACCACAGTTATTTGCCAAACTCAGAAAAATATATTTTACAGAACACATTTCATAATAGAGTTTCACTTACCATACTGGTCCTACTTGGTCATGGGTGTTTTCCATTCTTTTCACACGCTGCATGTTACCAATCCTGCATAGCTCTCCTCAAGCCATTGTGGAGGTCAGTCAAGAGCAACACAATACCCTCCTCAGTTAGGTGAATGCCATCCCTTCTGAACAGGTGAACATCTTCTATGATGATGCTGTCATGGCATATTGTAGATCCACTGACCCTGTGCATCAAGCCATGCATGAACCCATTCTGTAAACGTCTGGCCTTGTGAGCTGCCTGTTGACTGTTTTCTGTTTTCCATATCTGTCAAGAAATTATATCAAACCACACAAAATGACAATGTGGCCACCCCAACTGCAGGTGTTCAAAAATTGCTGTGATTTGAAACCGTAGCCTTCCAAGTGGTTGACTGAGGACATCATTCCCTCCAATGTGCAGCACAAGAATGTCGGGCTCAGGGTAGATGGAACACTTCTCTTTCATCAACTGCAGTACTACGGTCCAATGCATACCTCTCCTTGCAATCCAGTATACCTTCATACTGGATGTGTGGAAGCTCAATTTGTACTGGTTTTCAGTTTTGAAGGCATGGTTGGCAGCCCAGTGAATGTAGGAATGGCCACATACCCACACTCTCATTTGTCATTCTCCTGGTTGTGAAGCCACATCAGTGTCAGAAGGTGGACAAACCTGCACAGGAAAGAAAATGCAAACAGATTACTACTGATGTCTGACAGATGTATTGGGAGACTACATGTATATGTATATCATATGCATTACCTGGTTAGCCATACAAATCTTCCATCCTAGCCACAGGGGCAGTATTCTTTGCATTAGGTACGTAAGTGGTGATGACGCTGCAGAGGTACATACCTACTACACACACACACACACACACACACACACACACACACACACACACACACACACACACGCGCATGTACACACGCACGCACACACACACACACACACACACACACACACACGCACACACGCACACACGCATACACACACACACACACACACACACACACACACACACACACACACACACACACACACACACACACAGGTTTTGCATCAGCATGTTCTTATACATGTTAGTGTGGAGTGTAGAGGCAATCATCATTCAGTAGAAATACTATATCATTATAATTCAGTCAAAATAGTATAACACTTGGATGTTACTGAGCCCTTCCTCCTGCCACCTAATTTCCACCCATGATTGACTGACCATTTAAACCCATGACTGACTGGTACACAAATGAATTATTTCCTCTACCATCATCTTCATTACTACATGTTATACACATGTCCCTAAATTAAACGTTCCCCCAAATGACCCCTTCAGGAAAATGTTGAGATACACCAAATCCCCAACATTATATATATATATATATATATATATATATATATATATATATATGTATATACGCATGTGACCAATGTATATATGTGCAAATACATTATGTACATATGGGCAAATATATATATATATATATATATATATATATATATATATATATATATATATATAGATATATATATATATATATATATATATATATATATATATATATATATATGTGTGTGTGTGTGTGTGTGTATATACAGCAAGAAAAATATCAGGGGTTTAGGAGGGTAGGCAGTTGATGAAGAATGAGGGGGATTGCTTGCAATGACTCCAAGCAGAGAAAAAACACAACCTGGTTTGTGCATTCATCAAAGTGATAATGACTTCTAGTTATGTGAATAACAGTGACAGCAACTGAGACTTTTCCCAGAAAAGTGATAATGACTAACTGCTGTACTGTAACTGCACATATTGCTAATGTGATAATGACCTTCCTTACATTACTGCAAAGGTATGCATGCTGAGATACAGGTGATAATTGCTGCACATAAGCTGTTGAGTAGGCATTCATTATATTACACTGTGCAGCTGTTATGTAACACAGACTCAGCATCATCAGTAAGGAGAAGACCTGAGTCATTCAGTCAAATAGTATGACATTTAGATATTACTGAGGCCTTCCTCCCACCTAAATTCCACACATGACTGACAAAGCCAGGATAAATGCACCAAAAATATGACAGCTGCATGCTGTCAGTATTCATCTAGTGATAACCTTTATCTCACTCAGGCAGTATAATCACAAATAGAATAATACAAGTAGAACTGATGTAACCCAATGTAATTTGCAGACTGACTTTCTATATGTCCCCAGTAACCCCTCCAGTTGTCTGCATTCTGTATGCACAGACACCAAAATTACACAAATTGGCCCAGCATTCACTTCAGCAGTGAGACCATGCATGCACAAGCACTTCCCTGATACACAATGAATTATTTCCCCAAGCAACATCCTCATAATTATGTCCAGGTCTACATGCACACAAAATGAAACGTTTCCACAAACAAGCCTTCAGTTACATTTCCTAGTATGTGCAACCACCAGCATGAACACTTCACCCAGGCAACCCCTTCAGTAGAATTTTGAGGTATGCCCAATGTCCAAAATTAAATGCTTCCCCAAAAACGTCTGTAAGATTTGCTAGTATTAAACCACCAAAATGAAGCATTCACCCACGCAAGCCCTTAAATATAATGTATGCACAGGCACCAGAATAAAAGATTTCCCCAAAACAACCATTCAGTAACATTTTCTGGTATGTACAAGCACCAAAAGGAAAAATTCAGAAACGAACACCGAATGTGCAGGTGGGAAATTGCATCACATTATCTTTTGAGTAGACATGCATCATATTCCTTGTACAAGTGTAATATAAGACAGAGTCATTACCATCTGTTAGAACAAATACCAGAGTAATTAAGTTAAAGTAGTACAGCAGTTATATCTTACTGGCTGTTGGATATACCATGGAACACAGTGAAGACAGTCAAACAGTGGAGAAGCTATGGGACAACAGTGATGTTGCAATGGACTGGACGTCTCTCCAAAACAGATGAAAAGACAAGATGAACACTGGTCGTGAAGGCTGCCAAGAGACCTACAACAACATTGAAGGAGCTGCAGGAATTTCTGGCAAGTACTGGTTGTGTACTACACGTGACACCAATCTCCCGTATTCTCCATGTGTCTGGACTATGGGGTAGGGTTGCAATACATAAGCCTTTTCTTACACAGAAAAACATCCCAGACCTAAATCCAATAGAAAATCTGAGTGGTGACCTGAAGGGGGCTGTGCACAAGAAATACCCTTGCAAATTTTGGACCAGCAGATGTACATAAAGGGCATTTGGTTTTCCAGGGTTTCACTTGAAACAGCTGACAGATGTGAGCAAGTGGCCTATGGAAATAATCAGCTTTAGATAGTCAGGAACGCAACAGTATGTAAAACTGATCTAAGGGTTTGCAGCACATTCAAACTTGAACCTCTGTCTCAACCAACACAATTCCAACAATAAGACAAAAAACAGAATACAGTTACAGACATTTCACACTGCCATACAAAGTTATATAATAAAATCACAGTATTCTTCCATTATAAGGTCCATTTATTGAGTACAATGCCTCTTTCAGCATGTACCTCACCCATGAATTATGAGCGTATCGCTACTCATAACCCTTCAGTAACATCTGCTAGTTTGTGCAACTACCAAATGAAGCATTCCCCCAAGCAACCTGTTCAATGAAATGATTTACACACAAGCGCTAGAATGAAATATTACATAAGATGACCCTTCAGTAACATTTACTGTTATGTACATGCACCAAATGAAACAGTCACCCAAGCAATCTATTTTTTTCAGATACATATGGTACAAAATGATTACAAAGTAAAAAAAAATAAAAAGACAGTGAAAGAATGCATGCTGCAGTTAAAATATTGCAGTACAGTCCTTATGTAAGCATCTATGTGTGGGTAGGGTAGCTCAAAATAGTACTAAAACTGAAAAAAGTAACAGGTGACACAGAGAAGTGTTAAAATTTGCAGTTACCTAAATTCAATGGAGTCCAGAAGATCACCATATGAGGAAATCTAAGTTTCTACATTTAAATCTACAAGCAAAGTAACACTGTATGGCCATCAGAATGTGGAAGGCAAGAAACTAAAAAAAAATTGCCATTACGGTAAAATATACAGTAACTACTGTCTCCTGTAAGCGAAAGACCAAAGTTCTTGTAAGCGAGTGAAGTACCGACAAAACGGTCAGCTTTTTAGAAACAGAGTGTTCCAAAAATAAAGTTGCAGTGATCTATCATACTGACATGTTCCCTTGGAAAGTTATTTACCAAATTATGAAAAAATCTTAATTTCCATAACCCAAGTCCTAAACAAACTCTGATATATGTACATGCATACAATATGCAGACACGGTTCTTTTACCATGTTGGAACTATTAATACTGTCTTCAAAATGAGGTATTATGTAGCACATTGACATGCTCCCTTGCAAAGTTATTTACCAAAATATGAAAACATTCATAATTTACATAACATAAGCCCTAAACAAACACAAGCACTCCCCTTACAATAAAATGAAACATTTTCCACCATACTCCCTTATGTAGTCTGTCCATTGTATGCACAACCACTCCCCTGACTACAAATGAAACATTTCCTGTAAGGATCCTGTTTGCAGTGTGTCCAGGTATGCACAAGCACTCCCCTGACCACTAAATGAAACATTTCCCCCAGTGATCCCCGTCTGTCTAGTTATGCATAAGCACTATCCTGACACCAAATTAACATTTCCCACAGAGATCCCGTCTGCAGTTTGTCCAGGTGTTCACAATCACTCCCCTGACCACCAAATGAAACATTTCCTCCAGTGATACCTTTAGCAGTTTGTTCAGCTATGCACAACCTCTCCTCTAACCAGCAAATGAAACTTTTGTACAACAATCCCTTCAAAAGTATGTCCAGGTGGGATCCGTACAGATCACCGAATGCACTTTCCACCGAAGCAGAAATCACCAAGCATACTTAACCGAAAGTGTTATTCACTGAAGCAGGACTTTCGGATAAGTATGTCCATTGTGACAGTTGTACTATGGTATGGATAAAAGAAAATTCCCTTTTCCCCACTGTAGTGCGACCTTGGAGTGAGAATATTAAAGTAGGGGGTGTGGGGGTGCAGGGGGGGGGCTTGCCCACCTGCATAGAGGTAGGTTTAATGTTGTTTTTTTTTAAAACATACTTTACCATAAGTGCTTTTTCGGTGAAA
Organism: Protopterus annectens; assembly: GCF_019279795.1. Lineage (NCBI taxonomy): Eukaryota > Metazoa > Chordata > Ceratodontiformes > Protopteridae > Protopterus > Protopterus annectens. Next base: position 540,249,234 of record NC_056738.1, on the reverse strand, counting down.
GCGCTTTCGGTAAAGTATGCTCAGTGATAATAGATTCGGACTTTTGATCTTTCGATCAAAAGTCCTAGATCTGTCCAGGTATACATAAGAACTCCCCTGAACACCAAATGAAACATTCCCTTCACTAACCCTTCAGTAGTCTTTCCAGGTACGCACAAGTACTCCCCTGACCATTGAATTAAAAATTTCCCCCAGCAATCCTTTCTGCAGACTGTCCATGTATGCATAAGTACTCCCCTGACTACCAAATGAAACCTTTCCCACAATGATCCATTCTGCAGTTTGTCTATGTATGCACAAGAACTCCCCTGTCCACCAAATGAAACATTTCTCCCAACAATCCCCTTTGCAGTCTGTCCAGCTATGCACAAGCACTCCTCTGATCACCAAATAAAACATTTCCCCCAATGATCCTATCTGCAGTCTGTCTCGGTATGCACAGGCACTTCCCTGACCCCCAAAAGAAACACTTCCGCCAGCAATCCAATCTGCAGTCTGCCCAGGTAAGCACTGAAACTCCCAGACCACCAAATTAAACATTTACCAGCAATCCCTTCTGCAGTCTGTCCAAGTATGCGCAAGCACTCCCCTGACCACACAGTAAAACACTTTCCCCAATGGCCCCATTCTGCATTCTATCCATTGTACACACGACCAGTCCCCTGACCACCAAATGAAACTTTCCCCTAAGGATCATCTTTGCAGTCTGTTCACGTATGCACAAGCACCATCATCCATCCATCTATCCTCAATCCCGTTTCCCATTTTGCACATGGGATTTGGGTGTCACTCCAATAGTGACAATATTTAGACAGGATTTACACCCTCTGACCACAAAATGAAACATTTATACAAGCAATCCTGTATGTGGTCTGGCCAGGTAAGCATAAGCACTCTCCTGAGCACAAAATGAGAGATCTCCCCCATCAGTCTCTGGTGCTGTTTGTTCAGGTATGCACAATCAGTTCCCTGGTCACCAGCTGAAACATTTCCCCCAGCGATCCCTTCTACAGTCTGTCCAGGTATGCACAGGCACTTCCCTGATGACCGCCTGCAACATTTCCCCAGAGATTCCTTCTGCAGTCTGTCTAGGAATGCAAAAGCACTCCCCAGACTACTAAGTGAAGCATTTCCTCCAGCAATCCTGTTTGTAGTCTGTCCAGGTGAACAAAAGTACTCCACTAACAAACCACTGAAATATTTCACATGCCCCTCTCTCTTCTCACATCTACAGCACCCTCCCCCAAAAAAAATGCTGGAGACATGTATTGCAATCTACTAACTGTATATTATTATTTCTGCAAACATTTCTGGCCAGAAATATGGAAACATCAAGATGTTAGGACTGCCCCCTGTACTACTAGTGAGCAGATGCTCCTAATATCAATCCCTATCCAAGTAAGTAAATTAATTTTGACACTAGTGCAACCAGCCTCTATTTATACAGCTCAGGAATTTTTTTTAGTCTTAATTTAGTACTGAAATCATCCCTCATTAGACCCATTATAGAATACAATGCCCCATTTGGTATGTACCTCTCAAGACATCTGCAACAACTGGAAAGGCCGCAGAAATACCTCACTTAAAGAATCACAGGCCTAAAGCAGATGCCCTATGCTGACTGCCTTAAAAAACTACAGCTATACTCTGTCGCATATCGTCTACTCCGAGGTGATCTCTGCTTAACATACAAGGCCATGTCAAACCCAGAGCTGTTAGACATGCTACACTTAAAGAAATCCCAACCCCTCAGGGCTACATGCTCCAGGGATCTAAACCTTGTCATCACAATAAACAAAACATGCTGGAGGGATAGGTTCCTGACCCAGAGACTCCCCAGATTCTGGAATACACTGTCCATACATGTCAAGCAGACCACCTCTTTGGCCCTCTTCAAAAGGAACCTTGATGACTGGATGGGAGAAAGGAAATTCCCCCTGGGGGTCACGTCAGTCACCCTGCTAGACAGAGGTCCAGGGAAGTAAATAGTGTGGGAAGAAATAGCCAGGGAATTGTTATGGCTAGGCTTGTATAGGCCCTAGGTCCGATAGCCTAGTACCAACCTATGAACCTATGAACCATATAAGAAAGGATCGATAAGGTCATGTAAAGAAACCACAACTTCCTTATTCAATGAGGGACAACAAATTACTTTGTTATCCATTCTGCCCATGAAATGATAAAGGCAACACAATCTGTCCTTGAGGTTTCTCTGGAATATTATTCACAGCTGCTGGCATGTCTCTATACTGTGTGATCACCGCCAGGTTTCCCACAAAGTCATATAAACCATTTAGCTGAGTTTGCATTCTTCAGTCTTGCTACCCCTCATATTTCCTATCCTGTATGATAAGGCTTTCTCCATGATGATAAAGCTTTCTCGGTCTCAGGATCTTTGATCTTGATGGAAGTCTCTCCATTGCACTATTCATCATTTATCTACTGTTAATGTTTAGTAGCTAAGTTTATTACTGAAGCAATGATATGAATGTAACTTTAACTTTAACATTCATTTACTGGGAAGTCTGATGCTGAACGAGTCAATTTCTAGCAGAGGCACACAGGAAAAAACACTACAATAACGATAGTAATATACAGAAAGGAGGAAACTGGGGTACCCAGAATACACACAGAAGGCAACCCAGCTTTTTTTCAGTAAAAAATATCTTTGCCACTTACTTGCCCTTTGCATGCTCAATTTACAGTAAGTGTGTTCAAAATAATGCACCACAAAGACAAATGTAGTTATTCTGCAAAGTTAATGACACAGATGCCCTTTAATATGACCATGTTAGATCTGTCACTGCTGCTGGCGGTGCTACTACACATACTTTTTCCCCCCACAATTGGGTGTTAGAGCTACTGCTGCAATGTGCAAATAAATATGGTGCTGTCTGTCCATACACTAAATATGGCAAAGATGCCGGGGTATGAGATCAACATACCTGATTCTTGAACTCGTTAGAGGCAGAAGGGGAAATGGTCTGTTGTTGAAGTGTCCCGGTACTTTTACCAAAAGCTGAAAGATGTCCATTGCAGCTGCAAACTGATCAGCACAGCACATAAACAGAGGAATCCAATAGTGAATTCTGCAAAAGTCAGGAAAATAAAGGGAGAGAACAGAGTAATATTAAGTCTGGGGGTGGAGTGGAGGTGATAAGCAAGTGGTGGCTTGGACTGGAAGAATCTCATTGGTTGCCACCACTTGTTAGATGAAAGGCAAACAAAATCGACTGTAGTGAGAAGAAAATAGAGGGTGCATTTCAAGCTGATTTTCTCTTAAAAGTCAAAGATGACCAGTATGTAACTCCACACTGAAACCTAAGTTGAGAAGGTAACTGACAAAGTTCCATTACTTTTTCAAATTAATTTTCAGTAGTGGAGATAAAAATCGGACTATAAAGTTAGTTACACTTGTAGGAGGCACTCGGGTATAACAACCTGCAATTCATATCATCTCACAGTGTACTCGGATTTAAGTACAGAGGTGCCAAGAGAAGGTAGTCGGGGTTAATGAGCTAAAAGCCATTTTTACTGTGGTTCTGTGGCTATTACTGCTGCATTTTACTGTTAAATCATTTTACTGTGTGTGCACTTTGATTTCAGCTTAAAAGTTAATAATTTAAACTGCATGTACTGCTGTAGGCTTCACACTCAAGTGTGATAGCCTTTTCTGTGCATATTTACTGTTAAATGGCATCTTTTTGTGTAATTTCACAAAAAAATAAATAAATAAAAACAAAAAAAGTACTATCTGTTCAGCTTGTTTCCCACCTTTTCCTATACTAGAATAGTCTGAATCCCAGATTTTCTGGTTTCAGGACTTTATTTTGTGTTTCATAGGTTAGTAGTAGGCTAACTGCCCTTGCGAGCCATTTTTAAGCCTAGCTAATTATCCTTTGTGAGACTCAAACCCTGCACCTTGTGTTTGTAAGGCAAACACTTTAACCATTTGGCCACCCTCCCAACCCCTGCTGCTGTAGGCTTCACACTCTAGTGCAATAGCCCTTTCTGTGCATATTTACTGTTAAATTGCATCTTTCTGTTTAATTTCAATAAAAAATAAAAAAAAAATACTATCTGTACTGCTCGTTTCCCACCTTTTCCTATACTATAATAGTCTCGATCCCAGATTTGCTGGTCTCATGACTTTATTTTGTGTTTCTGAGTTGTCCAGACCTTGTTGTGGTAGAGGGAGGTCTTTCTGCTTATCAGTGAGAGTGGTAAGCTTTGAGCAGCCTATCTGTCGCAAGAAGAGTGGTTTCTAGCTCTAAAATTAAACTTTATTGGGCGTTTTGGGCTGATTTCTATCCCTCTCAACTTTCTGAGTTAAAAACCTGTGTTTGTGCAGGTTTACACTTGTTTTAGCTTGGTGGATCCTGTTTGGTTGTCCTGCAGACTACTACAACACCAGAAAATGAGAAGGAGAGAGTTTTTGCTGATTCTAAGTATCTTTTCAACTTTTTATTGACTGTTTTTGCTTACCGCACTTTAAATGCCATTTTTACTGTGGTTCTGTGGTTATTACTGCTGCATTTTACTGTTAAATCATTTTACTGTGTGCGCACTTTGATTTCAGCTCAAAAGTTAATAATTTAAACTACATTTGCTGCTGTAGGCTTCATGCTCAAGTGCGATGGCCCTTTCTGTGCATATTTACTGCTAAATTGTATCTTTCTGTTTAATTTCACAAAAAAAAAAAAATACTATCTGTTCTGCTTGTTTCCCGCCTTTTCCAATACTAGAATAGTCTTGATCCCAGATTTGCTGGTCTCATGACTTTATTTTGTATTTCTGAGTTGTCCAGACCTTGTTGTGGTAATGGGAGGTCTTTCTGCTTATCAGTGAGAGTGGCAAGCTTTGGGCAGCCTATCTGTCACAAGAGAAGTGGTGTCTAGCTCTGAAATTGAACTTCATTGGGTCTTTTGGGCTGATTTCTATCCCTTTCAACTTTCTGAGTTAAAAATCCATGTTTGTGCATGTGTTTGCACTTGTTTTATCTCGGCAGATCCTGTTTGGGCATCCTGCAGACTACTTCAGTACCAGAAATGAGAAGGAGAGACTTTTTGCTGATTCTAAGTATCTTTTCAACTTTTTATTGACTGTTTTTGCTTACCGCACTTTAAATGCCATTTTTACTGTGGTTCTGTGGTTATTACTGCTGCATTTTACTGTTAAATTGTTTTACTGTCTGTGCACTTTAATTTCAGGTTAAAAGTTAATAATTTAAAATGCATTTACTACTGTAGGCTTTACACTCAAGTGTGATAGCCTTTTTTGTGCATATTTACTGTTAAATTGCATCTTTCTGTTTAATTTCACAAAAAAACCCCAAAAAGACAAATAAAAAAGTACTGTTCTGCTCATTTCCCACTTTTTCCTATGCTAGAATAGTCCGTATCCCAGATTTGCTGGTTTCAGGTCTTTATTTTGTGTTTTTGAGTTGTCCAGACCTTCTTGAGGTAGTGGGAGGTCTTTCTGCTTATCAGTGAGAGTGGTAAGGTTTGAGCAGCCTATCTGTCACAAGAGGAGTGGTTTCTAGCTCTGAAACTGAACTTTATTGGTAGTTATGGGCTGATGTCCATCCCTTTCAACTTTCTGAGTTAATAACCAGTGTTTGCGAATGTGTTTGCGCTTGTTTTAGCTGGGCGGATCATGTTTGGGCTTCCTGTAGACTACTATAGCCCCAGAAATGAGAAGGAGAAACTTTTTGTTGATTCTAAGTACCTTTTTAGCTTTTTATTGACAACAATTTAAAAGTCGTTTTTACTGTGGTTCTGTGGCTATTACTGCTGCATTTTACTGTTAAATCATTTTACTGTGTGTGCACTTTGATTTCAGCTTAAAAGTTAATAATTTAAACTGCATTTACTGTTGTAGGTTTCACACTCAAGCACGATAGCCTTTTCTGTGCATATTTACTGGTAAATTGCATCTTTTTGTATAATTTCACAAAAAAAACAAAAAACAAAAAAAGATGCTCTCTGTTCTGCTCTTTTCCCACCTTTTCCTATACTAGACTAGCCCAGATCTAAGATTTGCTGGTTTCAGGACTTTATTTTGTGTTCCTGAGCTGTCTAGTCCTTGTTGTGATAGTGGGAGGTCTTTCTGCTTATCAGTGAGAGTGGTAAGCTTTGAGCAGCCTATCTGTCACAAGCAGAGTGGTTTCCAGCTCTAAATTTGAACTTTATTGGGTGTTTTGGGCTGATTTCTATCCCACTCAACTTTCTGAATTAAAACCCATGTTTACGCAGGTTTGCACTTCTTTTAGCTTGGCAGATTCTGTTTGGGCATCCTGCAGACTACTACAGCACCAAAAATGAGAAGGGGAGACATTTTTTTTTCTAAGTATCTTTTTGGCTTTTTATTGTCTGTGTTTGCTTACCGCACTTTAAAAGCCATTTTTACTGTGGTTCTGTGGTTATTACTATTGAATTTTACTGGTAAATCATTTTACTGTGTATCCACTTTGATTTCAGCTTAAAAGTTAATAATTTAAACTACATTTATTACTGTAGGCTTCACACTCGTGTGATAGCCTTTTCTGTGAATATTTACTGTTAAATTGCATCTTTCTGTTTAGTTTCACAAAAAATAAAATAAAAAAAAATACTATCTGTTCTGCTCATTTCCCACTTTTTCCTATACTAGAATAGTCTCAATCCCATATTTGCTGGTTTCAGGACTTTATTTTGTGTTTCTGACTTGTACAGACCTTGTTGTAGTGGGAAGTCTTTCTGCTTATCAGTAAGAGTGGTAAGCTTTCAGCAGCCTATCTGTGACAAGAGGAGTGGTTTCCAGCTCTGAAATTTTACTTTATTGGCCATTTTGGGCTTTCTGTCCCTTACAACTTCCTGAGTTAAAAATCCATGTTTGTGCATGTGTTTGCACTTATCTTGGCAGAGCCTGTTTGGGCATCCTGCAGAGTACTTCAGCACCAGAAATGAGAAGGAGAGACTTTTTGCTGATTCTAAGTATCTTTTCAGCTTTTTATTGACCGCACTTTAAATGCCATTTTTACTGTGGTTCTGTGGTTATTACTCCTGCATTTTACTGTTAAATCATTTTACTGTCTGTGCACTTTGATTTCAGCTTAAAAGTTAATAATTTAAAATGCATTTACTACTGTAGGCTTCACACTCGTGTGATAGCCTTTTCTGTGCATATTACTGTTAAATTGCATCTTTCTGTTTAATTTCACTAAAAAACAAAAAAAGTTTTATCTGTTCTGCTCGATTCGCACCTTTTCCTATACTAGAATAGTTCGGATCCCAGATTTGCTGGTTTCAGGTCTTTATTTTGTGTTTCTGAGTTGTGCAAACCTTGTTGTGGTAGTGGGAGGTCTTTCTGCTTATCAGTGAGAGTGGTAAGGTTTGAGCAGCCTATCTGTCGGAAGAGGAGTGGTTTCCAACTTTAAAACTAAACTTTATTGGTTGTTTTGGGCTGATTTCTATCCCTTTCAACTTTCTGAGTAAATAACCTGTGTTTGCACGAGTGTTTGCACTTGTTTTAGCTGGGTGTATCATGTTTGGGCTTCCTGCAGACTACTACAGCCCCAGAAATGAGGAGAGACTTTTTGCTGATTCTAAGTACCTTTTTAGCTTTTTATTGACTGCACTTTAAAAGCCATTTTTACTGTGGTTCTGTAGCTATTACTGCTGCATTTTACTGTTAAATCATTTTACTGTGTGTGCACTTTGATTTCAGCTTAAAAGTTAATAATTTAAATTGCATTTACTGCTGTAGGCTTCACACTCAAGTGTGATAGCCTTTTCTGTGCATATTTACTGTTAAATGGCATCTTTCCGTATAATATCACAAAAAAAACAAACAAAAAAAAAAATAAAAACAAAAATATACTATCTGTTCTGCTCATTTCCCAACTTTTCCTATACTAGAATAGTCTCAATCCCAGATTTGCTGGTCTCAGGACTTTATTTTGTGTTTCTGAGTTGTCTAGACCTTGTTGTGGTAGTGGGAGGTCTTTCTGCTTATCAGTGAGAGTGGTAAGCTTTGAGCAGCCTAATCTGTCACAAGAGGAGTGGTTTCCAGCTCTGAAATTGAACTTTATTGGCCTTTTTGGGCTGATTTCTATACCTTTCAACTTTCTGAGTTAAAATCTCATGCTTGCACAGGTTTGCACTTGTTTTAGCTCGCTGGATCCTGTTTGGGCCTCCTTCAGACTACTACAGTACTAGAAATGAAAAGAGAGACTTTTTGGTGATTCTAAGTATCTTTTTGGCTTTTTATTGATTTGTTTTGCTCAACACACTTTAAAAGCCATTTTTACTGTGGTTCTGTGGTTATTACTGCTGTATTTTCTGTTAAATCATTTTACTTTGTGTGCACTTTGATTTCAGCTAATAAGTAAAATAGTTAAACTGCATTTACTGCTGTAAGCTTCATCCTCAAGTGTGATAATCTTTTCTGTGCATATTTACTGTTAAATTGCATCTTTCTGTTTAATTTCACAAAAAAAAAAAAAGGAAAACAAAAAACATACTATCTCTTCTGCTCATTTCTCACCTTTTCCTATACTAGAATAGTCTGGATCCGAGATTTGCTGGTTTCAGGACTTTATTTTGTGTTTCTGAGTTGTCCAGACCTTGTTGTGGTAGTGGGAGGTCTTTCTGCTTATCAGTGAGAGTGGTAAGCTTTGGGCAGCCTATCTGTCACAAGAGGAGTGGTTTCTAGCTCTGAAATTGAACTTCATTGGGTCTTTTGGGCTGATTTTTATCCCTTTCAACTTTCTGAGTTAAAAACCCATGTTTGCCTATGTGTTTCCACTTGTGTTACCTTGGCGGATCCTGTTTGGGCATCCTGCCTACTACTACAGCACCAGAAAATGAGAAGGAGAGAGTTTTTGCTGATTCTAAGTAACTTTTTGGCTTTTTATTGACTGTTTTTGCTTACCGCACTTTAAAAGCCATTTTTACTGTGGTTCTGTGGTTATTACTGTTGCATTTTACTGTTAAATCATTTTACTGTGTGTGCACTTTGATTTCAGCTTAAAAGTTAATAATTTAGACTGCATTTACTGCTGTAGGCTTCACACTCAAGTGTGATAGCCTTTTCCTTGCATATTTACTGTTAAATTGCATTTTTCTGTTTAATTTCACAAAAAAAATACTATCTGTTCTGCTCGTTTGCCATCTTTTCCTATACTAGAATATTCCGGATCCCAGATTTGCTCATTTCAGGACTTTTTTTGTGTTTCTGAGTTGTCCAGATCTTGTGATACTGGGAGGTCTTTCTGCTTATCACTGAGAATGGTAAGCTTTGAGCAGCCTGTCTGTCACAAGAGGAGTGGTTTCCAGCTCTGAAATTTAACTTTATTAGCTGTTTTGGTCAGATCTCTATCCCTTTCAACTTTCTGAGTTAAAAACCCGTGTTTGCGCGGGTTTGCACGAGTTCGCAAAACTGTTTAGCTAGGGTTAAACTATTCCCGGTGCCATAAAGTCTGCTCTTCAATTTTTCCCTTGGAACTAACCAATTTCTTTGTTTTAGCACTTGAATCTGTTTTTTTTTTGAGTTCAGCACTTGTCCAGAACTTGTTGTAAGCACTAAATAAGCTACAAATTACTACAGCACTCAACCTTCCTCATTTACCTAGAGGAAAACAGTTTTTGTACTTACTTTCCTCATTTACCTAGAGGAAAACAGCTCTTGTACTTACCTTCCTCACTTGTCTAGAGGAAAATAGTTTTTTATGCAGGCATGTCCAAGGGTCAACTCCTGGTGTTTTCTCCTGTCTACCTGATGAATCTGGGCATGTTGGGGCAATGTAGCAACTGCCTCATGTACACAGACTACCCTCTCCTCCTACCACCCAACACTACAACCTGTGAGAGATGCATTTATCTAGACAAACTGGAGGCAAAGCTGTCTCCACCGAAGACTGCACTTGACAGTCAAAAGGAGAAGGTGAACACTTGCACCCCACCACACTCATAACATAGTCCCACTAAACCTACACCACACAATTACACTCATATAAACACAAAAACATTCATGGAGGCTCTCAATAATAATCTGCTCAAGCAACATAGATGTCCAAAGCAGAAATGCAAGCAACCTTCACCCCCCCACACAACCAAAATAACACATAGTCCACAAACTCAGTGTGCCACTCAACCACAGCCTGTAAGGCAAAACAACATACCCAACACACTAGTCATAGGTGGCTCTATAGTCAGGCACACTGATGTCCCACTCACCAGGCTAAACAAGGAGAAGGTTATTGTTAGCTACTTGTTGGGTGCCAGGGTCCTACACGTAACCCATGGACTCAGGTTACTCCACAATAAGTACAAATATGATTCTGTCATTGTCCATGTTGGTGTGAATGACCTCAGAAGTGCCTCCCTGCACTACATGATAAGAGACATGGAAGAGCTTTCTGATCTTGTAGCCCAGGCAGGTATGACCCTTGCCCTGAGTAGCATCCTGCCATCACCCAGAATGATACCACAGTACAAGGACAAAATGATTGACTTCAGTAATTGGTTAAGCTTCTGGTGTCATTCTAAGGGGATCCAGTATCTGTCTGCCTGGGAGAACATGGTCGACAGAAGCCTGCACCTGTCACCCCTGGGATTCCAGATACTGGCTAAGGCTCTTGCTGCCCCTATAGTGCATTTTTTAGGCAAGGTTTAAATGACAAAGTCACAACCGTAACAAGTACAAGCAAGGAAAACCTCAGGGTAATGCTACTCAATGTTAGAAGTCTAAACCTCAAAATGCACTCACTCAAGGCACTCCTTAAAACGGAGAACATCGATATCTGTGCAGTGACTGACAACTGGTTCAAGGCTCCAGAGACCACCCCTGCATTACCAGGCTCTAATTCATACCACACCTTTTGGCCATCTAACTTGAACCGGAACACTAAAGGTGAAGGTGTGTCCATATTCATTAAGGATATCCACACCTCCAGGCTAGTTGCTCAGCATAATGCATCTGAGATTATCCAAGTGCAACTAACTCTGGGCAAAACTGCAATCCAAATTGTAACTTGATACAGATCCCCCACCATGCCCTAGGATTCCCAATCCTTCTTTCTTGATATAATGGAAAATATTAGGGTTCAACCAAACACCATAATAATGGGCAATTTCAACTACCCCACCATTAACTGGGAAAACTACTCATGTACCAACTCCTTCACTCAATTCTTTCTGGAATTCATAAACTCCAATACCCTGGATCAACTTATCCACACCCCCACCAGGGGAAACAATTTCCTAGACCTAGTCAATACCAGCATGAGTGACTGGTGTTCTACACCTGAAGTCAACTCCTCTTTGGTCAGATCTGACCATAAGCTAATCACCCTGGATATCCACATCCTGCCCCCCACCCCCAACCCCCATTAAGGAAACCACTATAAAAAAATTCTCCAAAGCCAACTTTATGCTTCTTAAGACAGAAGTGGTGAACTTCATGACACCCATGCAGATGGACAATACAGTCACGATTGCTGAATCCTACACAAATGCACTCTATAAGCACTTACATGAGTACATGGCTCATGCTATTCCTAACAGAACCAAGAAGCTATCCTCCAAAAAAAGGAAGTCAGACTGGTGGTCCCCTGCCATAAACAAACTGTACAACAGAAGGAATAAACTGTTGCAAAAGAGAGTTAAATCCCATGAGTGGAGGGGTTCCCTGCTCAGCCTCAGTAAGAAGCTGAGATCCCTCATAAAATCCTCCAAAGCTAGTTACGAAAAAAAAATCGCCACTGATTCTAAGGACAACCACAAAGCATTCTATAGCTATGTCAAGAATCTCAATGGCAACACCCAGAACTGCACTGAGTTCCAGCACAATGGCATAAAAATTATAGAACCTACTGATATTGCCAACATCCTGGCTAATAGGCTCAGTGCTAAATTTACTCCCCTCTCACCCCCTAAAGGGTCCATATCTACACTGGAAGAATGCAGAGTCCCTGTAATCACAACTATGCAGGTAAAAACTGCACTCTCTAAAGTCAAGAACACAGCATCCATGCGACCGGACAACATCCTAGGCTGCTTTTTACATGAACTTCAGAATTAACTGACTCCCCACCTAAGTACCATGTTCAATCATAGCCTCATATCAGGCTTTGTGCCCACTGAATGGCGCACAGCAACAGTTATCCCACTTCACAAAGGGGGAGCCACCATGGCCCCCAGGAACTATTGCCCTATTAGCCTGACGAGCCTAATCTGCAAGGCCATGGAACGTATCATCATGGAACTTATAGACAAAAACATTGGTAACCTCCAAACTCTGGACCCCTTCCAGTTTAGGTTTGTGAAAGGCAGATCATGCTTCCTGAACCTGATTGACTTCTTTGAAGCAGTCACCAAAGCTGTAGATGAGGGTAAGGTGGTTCACACAGACTATCTTGACCTCACCAAGGCTTTCTACACCATCCCCCATTCTGGAATTATAGATAAACTCACTAAACTGGGTATAAATCCCTACATCACAAGATGGATTGCCAACTGGCTCACCGACAGAACCCACATTGTAAAAGTTGCAGACTCCATATCTGACTTCAAACCAGTGACAAGTGGAGTACCACTGGGTTCAGTCCTGGGTCCTCTCCTGTTTGGTATCTACTTCACTGAAGTGCAGGCTAACACAGAAGGTCTCTGGTTAATGAAGTTCGCAGATGACTGCAAACTGGGAGCCATAGTCGAGTCCCCAAATGATGTGGACATCCTACAGAAAGGCCTCACTGAGACAGATGCCTGGTGTCAGAGCCATGGCCTCAAGCTTAATGCCAAAAAGTGCATTGTCATACCCTTTGGTAAAAATCCTGTACCCATGAACTACCACATAGATGGCAGTCTACTTAACACTGAAAGTGTGATAAGAGACCTTGGGACCCAGGTGGACAGTAGTCTCACCTTTGATAATCACATCGCTACAGTGGTCAGGAAATCCTTGATACACCTCATCATGAAAGAATTCTCATCCAGGAAAAAAGAGGTCATTGTTCCCCTGTACGTGTCACTAATTAGACCCATTATGGAGTACAATGCCCTTTTGGCATGTACCTCACAAGACATCTGCAACAGCTGGAAAGGCTGCAGAAGTACCTCACAAAGAGGATTACCAGTCTCAAACAGATGCCATACACTGTCTCAAAAAAACTCCAGCTTTACTCTATAGCATTTCGCCTACTCCAAGGTTATCTCTGCCTAACATACAAAGCTATGTCAAACCAAGAGCTGTCGGACACGCTCCACCTAAAGAAATCCCAATCCCTCCGAGCCACAAGCTCTAGGGACCTAAACCTTGTCACCACAATAAACAGAACTTGCTGGAGGGATAGATTCCTTTCCCAGAGACTTCCCATACTCTGGAACAAGCTACCCATCTATATCAAACAAAGCTCCTCATTAGCACTCTTCAAGAAGAATCTTGATGAATGGATGGGAAATAGAAAATTCACCCCGGGGATCACTTCTGTGGCTCTGTTTGACAGGGGCACAGGAAAATAACTTTCTTGGGTGGCGAAAGCCATGGAACCTTGCTGGCTAGGCTTACTCAGGCCCTTGGGCCAATAGCCTTGTACCCCTATGAACCTATAATAAATGCCATACATTAAAACATGACATGATCCAAATACAAGTGTAAAACCCTGAATGTCACTGTCGACTCATAAAAATGCAGAATACGTCCCTAACACATCCCTTAGTATGAGGAGGCCAACAGCTGTCACCAGGTTGGTACTTCATGTAATATTTTAATGTATGCCATTAATAAAAGTAATGTTAACTTTTTGGCCATTAGTAAGGACTATGATCAACAGTTTGAAGTGTTTCAGGCAGTCATTTGTATGCAGGTATGCGCTTTTCGCACCTATGAAAATCTGGTTGCGATAATACGTAAGTACCCTGATATGTTATGCTGGATGTTACTGGGGTATGGAAACTCCTTCATTGCAGAGGGTAAGTCTGTAGCAGCAACTTTTATATTGAGATGGGTGTGATACAGGCTGCAGATGCTGCTGCAGGTAATAGGCATAGGCCGAGAGTATGAACACTTTGGCACAACAAGCTGTAGGAGTAACTGTGGGAGCTGTGTCAGCCTTGTTGCAGAGGCAGAGCCAGAGTGAGGCTATCCTTTCCAGTCCAATTAATTCATGTGTTTAAGGTCAGTATGTTAGACAATGGTATCACTAACAGAATACTATACCACATGTTTGTTGTGTCCTTGAGCAACATGGGGGATTAATATAACAATATTTCCACCATTTGGGTGACTGTCAGGCCATGTGTTACAGTCTAGTAGTAATTTGGAGCATGTATAAGGGCAGTCCATCTTACAAGCAGGTACTTCAAATGTGTATGGTAGGTATGCAGCTGTGCTAATAAGGACTGTGAGTTTGAAAGGATTGTGTGGTGCACTTTGACATCGGTGGCCCTCATTTGCAGTACCTGAGCTGAATTTCTCTGTCAATGCATATTAATGTATGACATGAAAATGACTCTATGCACTTATTCTTTTGCTATAGGGTTATGTGAAGTGTGTTTCCATCTGCAGACCTGTGACTTCCATCAGTGAAATGCAGACATTTCATTTCATATGCATTGTGTGGAAAAAGAGTGGATGATTCATTATTTGCTGGCCTCACAATACTTTAATTCCAGTGCTACAAACCACTGGACTTCAACCCAGGAATGTGTATGGCAAAATACTGTTTGAAAGGCATTTAACAGACTGAGTTACTGAGTCACTGCTACAGCAGGTGTATTTACAAGATATATGTGCACAGATGTAGGCTGTGACAAACATTTTTTACATTCAGTAGTATGTGGATGACTTTATATGGATGTATTTCTGCACCAGGGTCCCAGTTGTACATGTATTTTTGCCATTAATGCCTTAGCAGGTGTCTTTCTATATGTTGCTGATAAAAGGGCACATTTACCTGCTATCACAGGCCTTACTTACATCCATTATTATGTATTTGGCTTTCTAGTGGTCTACTATTGCACCAGAGTTCAAGGTACATTCCCATTTTCCATTACTTTTTAATCAAGTTTACACAGTGTGTTGCAATGCATAGCTCTGCTGAAAGATGCTTAATGACTGTAACTGGCAATTACTATGTTTTGTTTAAACCACCTGTTTTTAATTAAGAGTTGCGTGGGGTGGCAGGTTAATGCAGTGGCCTGCAGATCCAATGGTCTTGGGTTCAAAATATGGGACAGGTGTTTATTTTTAAGTATGTGTTACAATTTTAAAAACACATATAGTCAATATAGCTCTACTTAGCTGAACTTAGATAAGCAGCGTGAGATGGCATGTATGCAGCATCATGCTAAAAATAATACAAAGACATGAAAAATGGGGAGATAGGGAAGTGGTTAAATGGGGTGCAAGCAGGGGGAAAACATAGTGAAAGGCAAGTAGGGATGATCAGGAATGGTGTAGGAAAGAACCATAGCTATCCATTTCTTGTACAGCAACAACTGTGTACTTTGACAGAATTTGTAGATGAATTTGGACTGTCACCCCAGGGAGAAGGGTGAGGACAACATAAATGTGTTGTCAAGCCAATTGGACCAAATTACTTGTGTGCAGTGGATATGTATTTTTTTTTTTTTGTGAGAGAAGTGACCATTTTTTTAAGGTGAGAGTGGAATGTTGGGGAAGGAGCATAGGTACATATGAGGGAGGTAAGTTGGGTAGGTGAAGATGCATCTGCAGACAGACAAGACAAACAAGACAGCAGACAGGCGCAGTGTGTGACACATGAGGGGGGTGAACACCTTGGATAGGGAGCATGTTGTGGAATCTAAATCCCATGTGCCTCCACAAGGCAGCAGCATGACTCACATCCTCACCCATGGGACTGTCTGCACTGCTCCATCACTGCCCCAGGGGTGGCAGTGGTGTAGGCTGGGCACCAGGGTGAGGCTGCCCCAGCAGGTTGGCCAGCATGTCCTCAATCCAGCAAAGGTGGCAGTCAAACCCATGGTAGACTAACATGTGCACCAAAACTGGCAGCTCAGCCTGCGTGACAACTCCCCCTCCATCACTGCTCCCCCCGTCCCAGCCCCGTGGGGTGGCACTACCCAATGGCACAGGTAGTGCAGGGGCAGCAGGGGGGGTACCACCGGTCTGGGCCCCAGATATGCTAGGACCAAATGCCATGGCCAGATGAGGCAAAGTATGTGGATCAGTCGGAACCAGCCTACCTTGATGTGCTGTGGTAAATGAGGCATAGCAATAAGTTAAAGTTAGTAATAACCAAACCATTGTTAGTATTAAGGGAATGGAACATGGTATTTATCAATCCCAATACATATTAATGTGTATTATGTGTAACACAACATTAAGTAACATAACAGTTAGTATGTTAACAGCATGCCAGTATGAATTAAACCATAAGGCCAACAAAACAGTTAGTTTAACAAAAATATGTTAATATTGAATCATAATAAAACATAACAATAATAAATCACAGTTTACCAAAATATAGTTAAACAAAATATGTTAATATTAAATCATAATAGTAAATAACTATAATAAATAAATAAAGATAAGAGGTGGCGAGAGAGAGAGAGAAGCATTCCATTACTGACAATGAAGACTAGATCCCTGAAAACACTGATAATAAATACTCTACAGGTGTGTAGCATCAGTTTTGGGACAGTGACTACAATTCTCCTATAGCTGATGTAGCACGTACATACCTCTCAAGCTGTTAGCATGGGTCGATATGGGCTAAGCAATAACAAATGCAGTTACACAAGTACACAGAACACTTTCACGCAATGTGGACTTATATAACTACCAAGGTGATCTGTAAGTGGATTTGGTAGTACTTTGCATTCCAGGTAATTATTTTTCTGGTAATCCTGTGACAGATGGATTAGGCAGTTTTAATTAAATAATGAGAAATCATGACACTTGAGAGGCATGTTTGTGTATAGTACATAAACTAGACATCTGTCATGCCTTAGTTGGTAGGCATGGGAATATAACCCAAAAGCTGCAAATGCATATCTGCAAAAAATGCAACAATTGACTGTAGCAACTTAGTACACACATGCAAGGAATATAGCCGTACTGGAAATATTAAGACAGATTTATTTAGGAATCAACAATGCTGCTTAACACTTTATTGGTATTGCTGATAAATGTCAGTGAAATGTAAGCACATTCATATCTGCTCATAACATGGGTACCTCAACCATATACCTTTTGTTCCTGGAGTGGAAGAATATGAGAGCATTATGTGACTGAATTCATTTTGCATTCTAGAACTATTATAGTGTTATACTTGACTGCAGTAACAGTAGAACAGACATGCAGGGAATGCAGCCATACTGCATTTGTTAAAACAGATTTCTTTAGGAGTCAACAATGTTGCTTAACACTTTATTGGTATTGCTGACAAATGTCTGTGAAGTCTACACACAATATCTGCCCATAGACTAGGCTACCTCACCCACATACTTTTATTACCTGGAGTAGGAGGAACAGAGAGCATTATGTGACTGATATTGGCCTGGAGACAGTGTTACACTTGACTGCATCAACCTTACCATAGACAAGCAATGCATACAGCTCTACTGTATTGGTTATGACAACACACTCCTGCTGTACACCATTTTGCTTACTGTTATTGGTATTGTTTATTGTTTATTGCAATACAGTTGTTATTGTTCATTTTTGCACTACAGCTCTAATTGCCCATTTATTGCACTACAGTTTTTATTGTGTATACTTTATTGCAATAAATGCTTTACTCTTTCTTGCTTATTGCACTACAGTTAGCATAATAAATCCATACATACCACACTCATGGCATTACCTGGCCAGGTGCATTGTATGGGACACGACATTGCAAGCTTCTCCGCTGCAGCTGTTGGGAGAGAAGCACACAATTATGCATACCAGTTTTGCAGACATTCATCTTGCAGTTTGATAAAACAGTGGAAAACATACCTACATATTTGTGGGGCATTCCCAGTTTGTGCCTCTTGGACCCAGGTGTCCAAGGTTCCCCTCTTTCTCCTCTTCAGGTTGTCATAATGGTGACAACACTGCTCACCAGTGTTTGGGATACCAGTAGCACTGGTAAGTTCCCTGGTCAACTGGTCCCAGGCCTCTGCCTTACATTCCAAGCCCTGCATCAGCCTGGGTTCATAATTTTTTACCAGGTTTCCAAAAAGACCCTGAACTCCTGAACATAACAAGTGATGTGCTGAACACAGCCAGCAAGCAAAAGTGTACATTTTCCAGTTAAAAAATGCTATATAACTAGCACTTTGAGTATTTACCTTTATATAGTCAGAGTGGTTGCAGTTTGCACATGCTCAAATTCACTGCTGAAGATATTCAGCACAGGCACTTTAACCTTTGATGGCTCGTGCTATTGGACTGCAGGACTGCAGCCCTCCCAGCTGTGCAGACCCCAGCTGTAAAATAAAACAAAAAAGAAAAATAAATAAATAAAAATAAAAGAAATAAAAACGTGAGTCCCAGAACATTGCACATGCAGCATTCAGACTGCTGGTGAACCAGTCTGGAGCATGCGCACAGAATCCAGACTGTCTCCACCAGCAGTCTGGAGTACAAATACAATATTCAACTTCAAATTTTCCCAGCAGTCTATGCAGTTACAACTGCATAAACTGGAAGGAGATTGGACTGCAACATCCGCAGGCAGGAAGAACTAGGTGCTCTTGTGGGAAGGAAAGACAGGAAGGACAGGATCAGAATGGGAATTACTCAGTGGATTTAGCATGGGCTTTACTCTGCATGGAAAGGACTTTGATACAGCAGCTTTTGGCTCACGATGCAGAAAGAAAGAAAGAGATATTTTTTGGCATGGAAAACAGCTTTGAGCATATAACAGTATTTGTAATAAATGACAGGATTACATTATTTTAAGAAGCTTGTTACATTTGTTGGAGATTTGCAATCATCTTTGCAGGCTTTACCTGTAAACCAAACAGAATGCCAGTCTATCATGTGTGGTCCGTTACCTGTACAATGATCATTAAAGCAATTTATCTTGATCCTGTTTCTTGATTGCGTTTCATTTTTTACTTTGATCATGTTTTCCCCGTGAAACAAGTAGATAGTTGTTGTTAGGCAGCAAGTCTTTTTTGGATAAGAAACATTTTTACAAGTAGGGGTATCACAGAGATTGCTACTTTCAGCATGTTACTTGGTACTTTAATAAAGCTGAATATAAATTATAATTAGAATTGCAGTGCAAGGAGAAGTGGTTTGAGTTGAGTGCTGCTTGTTTTTCTTATACTTATTTTGAATGTATTTAAAAAGTAATTTATTTTTTCATGCCTCACAACCTTTTTGTTTCCATCTAGATATTAAGTAAGCTGTCATGCAGCCAATGCATTGAAATATTTTTTTTCTTCTACACTTCATTTTGTCTTGATTGTACTGTCATGATGGTTTGGCACCCAGGGCAGCATATTTAATTAAAGTTTAATTTGTTGTGGTTTTGAGCATAGCCCCTCCCCTGTCTAGTTGGCCACACCCCTTCCCATTGGCCCCACCCATTCAACGGTCTCCTGCAGCCCCCTTTTGATTTGAAGTCACCAGCCGCCACTCTGAAAGAATAAACAAATAAAAAGCTTACAGGTCATGCCCCTATTTAAAGTGCTGCAGCTTTCTTTTTATTGCCTTCTTAGTCTGCCACTAGTGATATCTTTTAATAATTTACCTGATTCTTGCTTCTCTTCATCCTTACCTCCTGTCATGCTGACATGTACATTCTACCTACAATACCTAATGCATTATGCACACAATACCCCCCCCCCCCGGCATGGACAACTGTACTCAGTTTTATACCTACAGATATTTTACACACATATTTAATTAATAAAGTCTGTATAATACCTGTTCTTATCAAACAAGAAACTCACTAGATAGTCATGTGTACATTACAGATTTAGTTTTAGATTTGCTGTTTTTGCAAAATACTTTGTTATAGCACTAGGATAAAAACAGTGTTGACTATAAATAGAAAGCTGACATCATGAAATTTTGATACAGTTGAAATATGTCTGTACTGAATTTATTTTCTAAAATAATGTTCTGTTCAGTAAAATTGTCCTTATGTGTATCTTAGTTTCTGACTCTATTTTGCATTCTTTTTATGCTTTTTTTCCTTGTAGTGTGCTGATTCATTGGTTAATACTAGGCTAAGTGCCCTTGTTGGCTATTTTAAGCCTAGCCAATTATCCCACATGAGAATCAAACCCTGCATCTTGTGTCTATAAAGTAAATGCCTTAATGATTATACCAACCTCAAAAGATGGCTTGTCTAGGATTTGAACCCAGGACCTATCACACTCAAAGCAAGAAGGAAACCCATAGATCAATGTGCCACCAATTAAGGACCAGACTAACTGACCTTGTAGACCATCCCAAACTGAATCAATTACTCCATGTGAGAATCAAACCCTGCAGGATGAGCCTATAAGCTGAACACCTTAACCACTATGCCAACCTCCCACCCTTGAGCACCATTGATTTTGTTTTGTAATAAACGTGTGCACGTGTTATGATGGGAGATTTTCGTCTCAAAGACTCTAGTTTAAGAAATGTGAAGCATCTTTCTATTTTGCAACAGTTTCTTTTTTTTTTCCTGGCCCATTTAGTTAGGCTGTATTATGCTGTATGTAATAACTAAACGTTTTCCACAAGACAGGGGTGCTGCCTAAAAATGTGCATTGTAACCTACTAATATGTCAAGGTAACTTATATCAATAGTTGTATAAGTAAAAGATAGTAACATGATACTCGTATGAATAACAGGATTGCAAAATCTACTATGTTTCAAAAATTAGATTACTGGATCTCTAATTCAGAATTCACAAAGGGAAAAATGCCCCAGACACATGTCATTCAAGAGCTTCACTTTGCACTCTATCATTGTTTAATAAAATCAACTCTTTCATTACTTCACCATAAGAAAATGAGAATTTCTCCCTGCAGTGACGGGATTTGGCATGTGCTGTTTTAACACACATTGACAGTCTTACTTCATTGCCAAAATCAGTGTAAGCTAAGAAAAATGCACCTAGAAACACCATTGCTTATGAAACTGCATGCATTTGTGTCTTTCATATACTGTACATAAATTATCTCTTTCACAAGAAAGACCATTCTCTTATTTAAAGCAAAACCACATATTCCTTAAGAGCAGTCATTTTGTTCAGGGCAGATTTGTGAAAACTATTTAATATTACTCATGAAATTCTTATTAAAAAATAGTTGTATTTTTTTCAGCCTGTGAGAAGAGTAGCTTTGGAAACAGTTTTGTATTGTGTCTGTTTGTGTCTTACATAATACTGTTTTTAAGTGGCTGTATATATTCTGTTATCACTTTGACAGCTGGTTGGGAGTAGTATGTTTAAAACCTTAATATTAGATTTTGCATGATTAGACTGTTACCCTAAACTTTAAGTATTACTTTTTGACATTTCCTTTGGAATAATATGATGTAGGCACCTTTATATATGTATTCATTGAAATTTACTCATGCAGTTGATGTTGCAGGGGATAAAAAGACAGCAAGTAGCAAAATGACAAAAAAATTGATTTTTACACGTTAATAAAGCAAGTAATATATTACAGTAGTTAATGACCCTAAATATCACCATTAAATTCCTGCACAAATAAATTTAATTTGCATTGATCTGCACTTTATGCGCATACAACTGTTATTGCTCTCTTCTCTGTGTGTAATAACAAAAGGTCATTGTGATTGAAGATGCCAGCATCCTGCTCATAGGACTTTAATTTTCGAAAATCTTCTGGGACACTTGACTGCTGGAGACAGTGGTTACAAGACAAATGAGTAATGCCATGTGTTACTTGATCCCCCGAGCAGCATTCAAAACTCAGATAGTATCTGTGCTTTTTCCTAGGCTGTATTATTGTTGTAGCTCAGAGTTCTGTTTTGTTGTGCAAAACATCCTATGCTTTATATCATTTAACTGATTTGTTCTGTATGACCTGCTTTAGTATGTAGCTATAATTGATAACTAGAAATAAATGTAGTGTGTGTCCCATGATGTCTGTCAGCATATCATAGAGAAAAAAAAAAAGACATGGGATTACAGCAAGGATGTAGTAAACTTTATAGACCACTACTGCATGATATCTCTGCTCCTATGAACATTATAAATCTTAGTACTTACCTGCAAACATCATGGCAGTTCACCAGAAAAAGCAATACTTTCTTATGTAGCTAGGATGCTTGTCATAGAATAGATGTATAGAAACAGCCATCTTGTGGAGAAGAAATGGGGAAGGGATGTGATAGAATGTGTGCTTTTTGTGGTGGTGTGCATGGCATTTGTCGTTGATGGGAAAACTAAATATGAGCATATACACCACAGCTGCAACCACATAAATGAATATGGATATTCTCAATACCTTGTATGGGTGTGCTTCAGATATCATGCAGTAGGATCCATTCAGGAAGTGGCTACTCATTTGGTGCCATGGATATTAGACACCATTATACATACTAAACTTAAATACAGAGTCAGATTTAACTACAAGGAAGGTTTACTCAAGAAAGTGTGATGAAATGTGGGCTATGCTTTAAAAATGTTCTGTCAAGCAGTTAAGAAACTGGTGTTGAAAAATAAAAATGGAAAACAGTGTTGCAGTTCCTGAATGCTATAGCAGCAAAAAGTTCCAGAAAAGTATAAAGAATAGAGGAAGAAAATGATCACGCTGCTATTCAAGTGAAAGCATATGAAATCAGGAACGATAATTAGGGTAGCAAGGTACATATGGAGTAAAATGTAAAGCTGGATGGAGTAATATGTACAGTAGTCAAAAAAAAGGATGTAACATGCCACATGTGGAGAAACATTAATTAGTTCTAAAACCAAAGACAGTAAGGTAGTTGGGCCTAATGGATTCATCCCAAAATATTTAGTGTCAAAACTTTTTTTTTTTAAATAATGGTACATGTCCATGGTACCTGTATCTGTAGAATGGAAGAACTCTGTGTCTAAAACAGCTGCTAAGAGAAGGAATATGAGCATGGCCTATTTAAAGTTAGAAACTACACTGATAGCCATATGAATACATAAGGTGCCCACTGTGAGACCCAATAACATTTGTCAACAAACAGTTCAGCACTCTCTGTTGTTCATACCTCAGACCTCTTTCAAGAGGCAGTCAAAAGACAGAAACATAACCAGCAAATCCCTTAAACTTTCTTGACCCTTGAGTAAAAGTATTCTCAGAGGTAAACGCTGTTTGTGTAGTTTGAAGATTATGTTGCTATTTTCTTCAGCCTTACAATTCTTAAATTCAGTACAGTTTCAGAGAAAATTTCACAATCCCAACATAGTTTCCCTCGTCAGAGAGTTATTTTTCCTACAATATTACCTTCATGCACTGTAGTACCTAGAAACTGTTCAGTGCCTTTCAGTTTCTGTATTTTCATTGTTTTCTGCCACACATCATAAAGATCCTACCGTTCTTTCTTTCAGATAATGTGACTCTCAAAATAGACTTCCTCTCAAACAACTGGACATAGATTAAACAAAACATTTTCTTTAGGTTTCACTGTTTGCCACCTCCTCTGTAAGTATTCTGAGGTTTTGCTTTTATGTTTATATACAGGACAAGTATGAATGGTAATGCAGTACTATATAAATAAACTGTTAAGGACTCTTATTTCTGGATAGTAAAATATTGCTTTTATCTGTGCAATTGAAAATTATGAGCAGCCTGAAACACATTAAGCGTCTTTCATCTACCTTACTGACTTTTTGAAGTAAGAAATGCCATTCACTAATGAATATGCAGAACTGATGGTGTTGCAGGCAGTGCCATCATTTAAACAACATGGAGGGTCTAGAAATATGAACACTCAACAGAACTTCCAGTGCTTGAAAAGCTTTTTTATCAGCTTATAAAATTTAGAGTAATTAAGTACAGAAGAAAGACTGACAATCATTCCAGACATAATCTAAAAAAAGCAACTTATGATAAAGTTATTGAAGTAAACTGCGCTCGCAGACTTGCTCCTTAAACTGTTTAACCTAAGTTTATCTGCTGTTTTGATCCCTGATGAGTGGCACACTGCAGTGGTGACGGCACTCCATAAGTGTGGACTTGCAACTCATCTGGGTAATTACAATCCAATCAGCCTTACAAACCTCAACTGCAAAGCCATGCAACATATTGTAACCAAACTCATAAACTGTGATATCAAAAATTTCATTACATTACTCTCAACTGTTTGGCTTTGTGAAGGGCAGATCATGTCTACTGAATTTGGTAAACAACTTTGAAAGGCTTAAGGAGGCTGTAAATAGTGGCCATGCAGGTAAAACAGTATACCTTGATCTGACCAAGGCATTTAACACCATTCCCTATGCTGGCTTCATTAAACTTTGACCCATATCTCATAAGATGGACAGAAAAATGAAAGACAGAGCCTACACAGTGTGAGTTGCAGATGTCTCTTCTGAAAGAATGAAAGTGACTAGTGATGTCCCACAGGGCTTGATGCTGGGACCTCTCCTTTTTGGCATTTATCCCCAGATTTCAAAAAAGAGAGCCAAGACCTCTGGCTAACAAAGTTGGCATATGACTGCAAACTGGGGGTTGTTGTTAAGTCACCCACAGATACCCAAATCCTCCAGATGAACGCTCACTGAAAAACTTTTGGTGAAATAAAAATCGGATCAAATACCCCTAATCATATTGTATAGACAATAAACCACTATAAAACAAAAATGTAGTCAGACATCTAGGAACTTTGGTTGATAATTCTCTCAGATTTGATCATTATATGACAACAGGTATCAGGAAATCCTTTTATCTCACATGTCTAACTGAAAAAGATTATCAAGGTCTAAAGAGGTAATCCCTGCCATATACCGAACACTCATTAGATCAATTACTTAGTACTGTGACCTCTTTGGGATTTATCTCATTAGCCATATCAAACCATTAGAAATACTCTAAGGATTCCTAACTAAAAAGATTACAAGGATAAAGTCCCTCAGCTATGAAAAAGTGGCCAGAAGCCCTATCTCCTTAGTCTGTTTTACAGATGTTTGAAAGTGTCCCTGTCTTCCTTATCACTCCATTAGATACTTGGTTGCCCTGATCCTCTATATCTCTGTAAGCCCAATATGTCTACCAGTACTAAAACCAGTGAATTAAATTAAAACCTAAAGAAAAGCAATCATGGTAAAAAAACAAACATTTAACCGAGTGCCTCTTAAACCTCTGGATTATACTTTCTCTGCATGTTAAGCAGAGTGACTCCTTAAGTTCCTTTATGTATAACCTTGATAACTAGATGAGTATCCACAAATGTCCCTGGAACTGACTAGTGTACTCCTTCTGGGGAAATGATGGGCTGCATGAGAGAAGGTACTGGCAAGGGATGAATGATCATTAGGCCTCAGTGGCCTTGGAATATCTGCAGATCTATAATCTATGAAAGTGCATGGAAATAAGTACTTTATTCACTACTTCTAGGTTTGGTCATACTAATAGTCATGAACAGTATTATGAGAAGCAAATGAAAAGACTGAAAAACAAAATTGCATCAGTATGGCAGTTCAATGAGGACACTTTATAGTATAAGAAATAAATACAAGAAATAGAGTTAGTCTGATGCATTAGCATAGCTTAAAATGTCAAGGCTTGCTTCTGCCATATGAAAACCACATAGACTGAGCAGTAGTCACCAGCTTAGGAGAATGAGGTTTACACAGAAAATAACCCACCTGAACTTCTCTAAATAGAAGTGACTGGAAAGATTTTGAGTGGGCATGGATATAATACGGGCTTTGCTGAGCTTGTATGGCAAGTGGGAAATTGAAAACATGTGGACTTCTTATACCTCTGAAAACTGTGGAATTTATAGTCCAGACTATACTTGCCATAAGAATAATAAAAGACAAACCAAGGACACTTTAGGTATCCTACAAGCATCTACCTCAAGGATACTGTAGCAGTTCCCTGAAATACTCTTGGAACATGTGAATGAGCATATTTCCTACTGTCACTGCAGGACTAAGCCAGTACCATGCATACCTTCTGTGGAATGGCACACTTTTCTGAGGTGTTTAGTGTCAAGGATTGCAACCATTTTGCCATAAGGGCCCCATATGGATCACAGTAAGAGAGGTACCATACCAATAAGGGCTACCTTTCCATCAGCTGATATTGTGTGACGTACAGGGGTGCATCACCAATGTATTGGCCTAGCATCCTGGTGGTGACAATAATTCTCACATATGGTGGACAAGTTTGTTATGCTTCCCCTTCCTACATGGTAGGACTTCTCATAGTCATCTAGTTGATAAGTGCAGTCTGCTATAATGTTATTAATTGTAGTCATTTCTTTAGCTATATAATGCACAGGCATTAGTGATAAATTTCCCCTCTTCTGTACTGTTGCCCAGATGATATAGGCTACCCATTTGACCTTTGGCTAAATGACAACAGTCTGTAATCCACAGGAATATGCTGAGGAGTGCTTTAACACCACCCTGTCCCAGACACATATTGTCATTGAGTCAATGTTTGGCATGCTCAGTGCCCATTTCTGTTGCCTGGACAAATCAGGAACACTTTCCAATGAGCATGCTACTGCAGGCAGAATGTTTACAGCCTGCAGCATTCTGCATAACATAAATGTACATCAGTCTGGTGTGCAGCTAGTATGACCAGTCATCAATAGTGGCAGTACAGCCCCCCACCTGTCATTTGCCCCAGCAGTGATGAGAGTGGCAGTGGCCAGCTGATGGCAGCAACATGGTAACCCCTCAGGCAGGGTTGTGCACAGTACATGGCAGTGCAGGTGAACTAGCAGCATCTAGTCCACAACAATGGGCCAGGACATTTATTTATTTATTTATTTAACATTTGTTGACCGGGTTAGTCTGACTGGGCAGCAGCCTTTTTTCAGCAGAGGCCCGAGAAGAAAAGCTTCAAAAAGTACAAGTAACAAAAGTAATCATATGACAGAGTTATAACTAAAATTACAATAATTACAATATGTACAAGATGTATGTTGAAACAACATGCTAGAAAATGGTCATT
This sequence comes from Protopterus annectens, assembly GCF_019279795.1. Classification (NCBI taxonomy): domain Eukaryota; kingdom Metazoa; phylum Chordata; order Ceratodontiformes; family Protopteridae; genus Protopterus; species Protopterus annectens. The sequence continues at coordinate 540,222,144 of NC_056738.1, read as the reverse complement.
AAATTGAAAACATAATATAGCAGGAAGTTTCATACATTCATAAGCAGAAGGAAAAAATACAGATAAGTTTGTAAAACAGAAAATAGCAAATATATAAACAGGAGATAAGCCGAGGGCAAGAGCCAATTTCCAAGATTACAACTATGGAAGCTGTAGGAACTATTGACTATTAGTAGACTTTATTAGAAGCAGAGGCAGAGAGAGGCAGGAGAAAAGGTTCCTGCAACAGTATTATAAGAGGGGAGATGGATTAAGTTGGGTCATAGCATAAGTATGTCCATGTACGTAGAGTTTCCTTTAGTGTTGCTTTGAAAGAGTTGGAGTTAGAGATCTGTGTAACACTTAGTGGTAATTTATTCCAAGCGTTTGTCACTGAGTAGCTGTAGAGGAGTTTACCAATGTTTTTGTTGGGTGCATAGATTTGCAGAAGATGCTTTTGGGAGCTCTGGAGGGCATGGTTGCGAGTATAGGGCTGGATGAGGGTAGAGAGAGAGGGACAGAAGGAGGGTTCATGTAAGATAGAATGAGGTACGAGCAGCTGGGATAGTAGGATTTGATAATGAAATTCCAGGCACTGCAGTTTTTTCATGGCTAGGCAGTGGTGAGAGTGGTAGGGTTGGTTAGTGGCAAATCTTACAATTTTATTATAGATGAGTTCCAGTTTTGACAGCAGATTGGACTGGATATTAATTAAGGGCAGTGTAAAGAAGGGTGGGGAGTAGGAATGCTTGTGCTACAGAGAGCCTAGAGACATCTGTGAGGAACTTTTTACATCTATACTGCAGGCCTAACTTTTGATGTGCCTTTTTGATGCACTGCTGAGTATGGAGGTTGAACTTTAGTTGGTCATCGGTAATAGCTCCTAGCAATTTGGTGTGAGGGTCAACAGAGATGATGGTGTTGTTAAAGGCACAGACAGTAAAGGTAGCTTTATGATGTTGGAGAGGTTTAGGGAGGAATAGGAGAAGTTTTGTTTTCTTAGGGTTAAGTAGCAGTTGGTTGGATGTTAGCCATTTTTCAACAGAGTGCAGAGACTCTTGGGTGGGGGTGTGAAGGTGGGTGATATTGTTGGAGGAGGAGATCATGGTGGAATCATCAGCATATTGTATGACAGATGAGAGTGAACAGGAAGATTGTAGGTCATTAGTAAAGATATTAAATAATAGGGGTCCAAGGATGGAGCTTTGGGGTACCCCAGTTTGTACTGGCAAGAAGGAAGAAAAGGTAGATTCCCATTTAACTGTCTGGAATTTGTTGGAGAGATAGCTGGAAAACCAAGAAAATGCAGAGTGGATAGATTAAGGGTAGCTAATTTGGATAGAAGCAATCAGTGGGAAACAGTGTAAAACTTTGGAGATGTCCAGAAATAAAAATGAGATTAGCTTGCTGTTGTCATAAGAATTTGCAATAGAATTAGTGAATGATATCAGAGCAGTAGCTATACTGTGATTTGGGTGGAAACCATGCTGTGTAGGAGTAAGCAGATTTTCTAGGAGGAAGTGATCGAGGAGCTGTTTATGGCTGCACTTTTTGAGAATTTTTGACGGGAGATAGAATGGCATTGGGCCTGAAATTTGAGGGGTCAGTTGAGTTGCCACCTTTATGTAAGGGTAAGACATAGGATTTCTTCCATATTTCAGGTACAGTATTTTCTTTGATTGACCTATTGATTAAGATGGTGATGGGGTAGGCGACAGAAATTGCAGCAAGTTTTAGGAATTGACAAAGTAGGTTATCAGCTGATAGAGAGCATGTTTTAAGTTTGCTAAGGAGTACTTGATATAAATTGTAGGGATGGGTTTAAGAGAGATGGGAGTTGGGTAGGTTGATGAAGGAGGAGTGGGGCAGGTGATGGTGTCATTTCTGGCTAGACTACAAATAGAGTCAATGAAGAAGGAATTAAGAAATGTAGCCATATCAGTGGGAGAGCTGTTAGGGCATGAATTAAGTGAATTGGTGCTACCAGGATGCAGTAGTTTATTTACTGATTGCCAGAATTTTTGGGGGTTGGAGTGAGGATTATGTAGGGGTTTTTGGAAATAGCTTTTCTATTCAAGGGTGACTTTTTTTAGTTAAGTTACAAAGCTCTCTGTAGGACTGAAGATCAGTGAAAGTATTAGATTTTCTTCCATTTTCCATGCAGTATCTCTTTTATGCATAAGTGTATGAGTGGCTTGCATTAGCCATGGAGCATATTGGGTTTTGATTCCTATTTTCCTGATGGGGGTCAGGGAGTTAAGTGTGTCTAGAAAGATGTTGTTAAATGCCAGGACAGCTTCCTCCAGGGGGAGGTCATAGAGGATGGACCAGTTAATTGTAGAGAGTGAGTGGCTGAAAGTGTTTGGATTAAAGTTTGAGAGCTTACTGCAGTCTTTGTATTGGTGGGATTTGTGTAGTAGGGGTGAGTGTCGAAGCATGAAGGTGGGATTGTGGTCGCTTAGGGTATCAGGTAGGGTGGAGCGGTTGTGCTAGGAGTTATGGTTGAAGGTAAGGACCCGATCTAGTGTGGAGCCAGAGTTGGTGTGTTTATTTAGATGAGTGGAGGCAAAGATTAGCTGGAAGAAGCCAAAGAGATTAATGGAGGTGTTAGGGTAATCAGTATCAAGGGCATTCCAATCGATGTTAATGTCACCCAAGATAACAGTTTCATATGAGACTGTCTGAGAGCTTGAGGAGAAAAAGAGCTCTAAGATAGGGATGTTGTTTCCTGGGGAGGATATAGATGGAACAACCAAAAATCCAAAGAAACAAAAACAGCACATAGGTAAACTGGGCAAGATACAAAATGCAAAGCAGTAGTAAAAAATCCAAAACCTAGAAATTATGTAAAATGCAGCATTTATTCCAAACAGGAAAAGCATCACAAAGCTTTCAGGATCAGCCCTTCATCAGTGTGTGTTAATGTAGATGGAGGCAGTTGCTAGTTTCTTGTGATTATTCATTTACAGGAGACCATCAGAATTTTAGCTGGGTGGAAGTTTGGAAGAGTGATTGGTAGAGGGTGGAGGGAGAGCTGATTATTGTATAGAATTGCAACTCTGCTACCTTTTATCTTAAGTCTATCTTGATGGAAGATGTTATAGCCTGGGGAAGAAATTCTGAGTCAGATATGTGAGATTTAAGCCAGGTTTCAGACAGGGTGAGAATGTCAGGGGTGTGTAGGGAGATCCAGGCATGGAATGGGGAGATTTTATTTATGCTACTCTGAATGTTCAAAGATAGAACAGATAGGTTTTTGATGGAAGAGGATGGGAGGGTCTGTGAGGTAGTACTGGGAGGGGAGTTTAGGGATGTGAGGGTAAGCACAGAGAGAGGAGCTATGGTTAGGTCCTGGGTTGGGATGTATATCACCTGATAGTATTAGATTTAAAATGAGCATTTTTGAGAGAATTAAAATGGTTGTATTGGAGGAAGGTTTTTGGTTTAGTTTTAAGAGGGAGTGTGGGTAGCTGTAATAATGAGAACGTTGCAAAGAGTTTGATTTGGGGGTAGGTTATAGCAGGTGCAGGGTACCTGTGTGTAAGGGTGCATTGATATGGGATAGTGAGGAAGTTAAGGATTAGAATGGGTGAGAGAGGGAAAATAACTAGGAAGTTGTTAGAATATTTAAGATTTGGGAGAAACATATTTTGGCAGTGTATTTGGAAATAAAGTAGGTTGTTGAAACATTATTTGTATGTTAGCAGGTGGGGGAAGGGACTATGCAAAGGTCTTTAATATGATAGGTTGATTGAAGTACAGAGGATGTGACGTTTGATTGGAGGGCTGGGAGGAAGTTGGGTGGGGAAAGGGAGTATGTGGTTATAGCGGACAGAGTAGTCATTATAGAACAGTGCAAAGTTACAAATTTAATACTTGGTGCTTGTTGAACTTACACTGTACATTTGACGTTTCTTCACATATTATATACAAATTATTTGCTCGTATATGTTAGTAGCCATCATCATTTGTACAGTGTTCAGTGGTCAGTAGCACAAGTGCTAGCTATACTGGCAGAGTCTTGAGGAAATATAAAGTAACAGGCGTTATGACTAAAGTTTAAAGTCTGACTTATTCAGTTGATGCATCGTTCTGCTCTTTTTAGTTGCTAATGCATGTGTTTTGCTTTTCATCATTAAATGTTTCATTATAGCAGCTGTCTTTTATTTTCTTCATTTAGAAGGTAAATGCATCATTTCTCATTTGCAGAGGATGTAATGAGATATCATCCATTCTCCTCTGCAAATTATTTTCCTGATAAGTAACTTCTGTGTTACAGCACATAAAACTTTGATCTATATTTGGAAGGTGTCACACACAATGTTACCTAAAGACAGTGTTGGTGATGGTCCAAAAGACTATCAGTGAGTGGTAGTGCATAACCTACACGCTGAGCTGCTGGAACGACAGGGTCTACTTGATATTGACCTAACAGTGCTGTGAGACACAGACCTTGACTCAAAAGTTCACTCCATGATGTAGGAGTTTGATTAGGGCTAATTGCCTTCTTTTTGGCAGAATTTGCATGAATATTTGTAGAATTTTCTTGGGATTAATGTAGTGTCCAGTTTACTTATCCTTCACGTATGCTGACAGTCCCTAATCCATGTCCAGTAATGTGTATCTGGTAACTCCTTACTAGTGTGCATATGGAAGCTGATGCAGATGCCATGTGTGCACCATACTGTGCATGAGGATCATTATGGTATTGTTCCTGGTCTCCACCATTCCTAAGTACTGGTGAATTTCTTCACATATATGTCTTTGTCTTTGCTTTGGCTCATTAGCAGCAGTACAAAAGAACTGCCTGTTCACACCCTTGTTCTCCCCCTCCCCCTTCCCTGTTTATTACCTTAAGCCAATCCCAAAGTTAATAAATATTACCTGTGGCAGGCACCATTTTTAAAACTACAACCACCCTTTGTCACTATCATATGTTCATTTACCAGTTTACTCTGTTACCTGATTGTTTCCAGCCCCTCATAAGAGCTACTAACAGGGTCTCTACCCACTCCGCTCCCCAACCTGCCTCCTATTACCTCCCGCCCCCAGTGGTCCTACCTTTATTACAGTCACAAACCCCTCCCATCTTTCCAATAGCCAACCACAGTACTAACCCAAAACTATCTCCTCCATCTTCCCACTACTATCACACCTCCTCAACTAACGTACAAGCATACCTTACCTGTGCTCACTGCATGCACTGTCCTTGCATATCTTACATCCTACCAAAGCTCCATCATTCCCCACTCAACCACTATCACAGTACTACTACTCACACCACACTCATGTCTCACCCTCACTCAGCTCCCCTTCCACCAACTCAAGAAACATCCCTATGCACCCCCCACATATTCTATCAACTATATTACTCAAACATAAAGCAACCCTACAACTTAACATAGTAACCCTCCCACCATACCTATTACCCACAGAGCACAATCATAAAGTTTCCCTTATAAACAAACACATTCAAAAACTGAGAAAACTAATAACCTCATGCATATCAAAACTAGTCCTAAGTGGAGACATCCACCCCAACCCTGGCCCTACCATCTCCAACCCCAATCATCATAATCAGACTAGAAGCCACAACTTCTCCCATATCACAGCCAATAGAAAGCCAAGTGACTTCTTTCTACTAAGCCTAAATATTAGAAGTATATCCAAGGAAGTCCATGAACTCCATGCCACCATAGACTTGTACTCCCCAGATATAGTCATCCTGACAGAAACCTGGCTAAAACCTCACATTACCAGTGAGCAAATACTCCCTACCGGTTACGGCATATTAAGAGTAGACCGACTAAACAAGAAAGGAGCCGGTGTAGCTATAATATTTAAACAGCATCTAAACATCCAGATCTTAAAATTATCAGCTCCACAAATAGGCAATGAAGAAATAATACATACCAACCTCAAAATAAACCAAAACAAAGCCATCAACATAATTGGATGGTACTTCCCACCTGGCCAGAACATCCCTCCACTAAAAAACCTCCTCAGCTGGTCTACCTACCATCTCCCCCAAGAAACTATAATTTTAGGTGATTTCAATATTGACTGGCAATCCTGTTCTGGCAACCATCCAACCCATCATGTAAACCTTCATGGCTTCACCCAAGTAGTCCAGTTGCCAACCAGGATAAATAAAAACTCCAGCAAGCACACTACCCTGGATTGGATACTAGTCAGTAAGAGCCCCCAGTCATATATAACAGGCTGCTTATCAGATAGCCTCAGTGATCACTCCCCAACATTCCTACTCAAAAAATACCTATACCAAGCCAAACCTGTCATCTACCGTCAAGTACGTAAAAAACTAAACTTTAACCCACTCTCATTCACCTCATCCCTCAAAGAATGTAACTGGCATCCTCTAAAGTACCTCGGTCTTAATGACGCAGTTGAATTATTTAATACTACCTTCCTGAGCATCCTTAATTACCATGCGCCCATACGACTTTCCAGAACCAAAGCTCAACCCTCCCCATGGCTACAGAAAACCATTAAGTCAGAAATGAAAAACAGAGATAAAGCCTGGGAGCACTGGCACAAAACCAAAACCCCCACAACTAGACAGAAATTCCTAGAACTACGTAATAGAGTCAAAAAGCTAATAAAACAGGACAAATTCCAATACTACCAGTCTGCCCTAGACTCCTCCCAACACAGCCCCAAACAATTCTGGTCCTCCATAAACTCCATCCTCCACCCAGGTAAAGTCAGTACCCCCCCTCCTAACATCCCTCACTCCTCCGAAAATATTGCTACCTCATTCAACACATACTTCACACAAACCATAATATCACTAGCTAAAAGCAACCCCCCTCCCCTCCAACCCACACCTTCAACTAGTAATCTCCCCACTGCCTTCTCTTTGTCTCCTGTACCTACCTCCAACATAAAAAAACTCTTAACTAAACTCAAGCCCAGCAAATTAGCAGCAGACAACCTCCCAAGTGAATACCTACAAATCGCAGCTGATGCTCTGGCCTACCCAGTATCCATCTTGATTAACCGATCTCTGTCAGAAAGTTACGTTCCCACACTGTGGAAAGTATCACATCCACAAAGGCGCCCCCTCCACAGAACTAAATAATTACTGCCCCATAGCTGTTCTCTCTCCACTCTCCAAAATACTAGAGAGATGCATACACTCTCAGGTCTCAGACTACCTCTTTACTAACAACCTCCTTTCCATTACTCAGCATGGTTTCCGACCAAACCATAGCACCACCACTGCCTTACTCTCCTTTACTAACACTATCCTTCAGCATAAAAACAATTGCTATCTCTCCTCTGCTACTTTCTAAGACCTATCTAAAGCATTTGACATGGTCCCACACAAATAACTCATCTCTGTCCTCAATAACCTATCCTTCTCTCAATCAGTCACCAACTGGTTTCAGAGTTACCTGTCTGACCGCCAACAATCTGTTGTATGGCAGAATGACATATCTCCCCAACTACCTGTCTCCATAGGGGTTCCCCAAGGATCCATCCTTGGACCCCTACTCCTCTCTGTTTTCACCAATAATCTAGCCTCTGCCACCAAACATGGCACACTCATACTGTCGCAGATGACTCAACCATCATCTGCTCAGCCCAGTCCCTACCCAAACTGCAAAAAGTCACACAGGAAGCCTTTTCCTCTGTTGAAACTTGGTTATCCAATGCCCAATTAATACTCAACCCACCAAACATACTCAAAACAACTCTCACTTTAACATCACAGCAAAAGACAACACCACTATATACCCAACTGAACACACCAAATTGCTAGGAGTGGAAATATACAATAAACTAAAATTTGACATTCCCATATCCATGACCATAAAAAAAGTCCACAAAAAAACAGGGGCATTATACAAAAATAAGCAACTTCTCACCAAAGCAGCAAAGATTTCAATAGCAAATTCCCACCTTATCTCCACCCTACTTTATGCCTCTCCAATATACACTAACCTGAGGCAATGTGATCTAAACAAGCTAGAGACCTGCTACAACAAAATCGCCAAATTCGCCACAGGGGCATCCTACCGTAGTCACCACTGTCTCTCACTTGCTGAACTGGGCTGGCTTGAACTCCCTCACCTCCTTCAATGGTATCAATTCTCACTCACCCACAATCTAGTAAACCATCCACTAAATGTCTCATCCCTCCAGAATCTACTCCAACCTTATCGCACCACCAGACCACTAAGATCCAACAACAAAAATCACTTGCAGATCACTAAAGCCAATAACTCTTCCGGTGAAGCACTATTCTCTTGCGCCATAGCCAAATTATGGAACTCCCTCCCACCCACAATTACCTGTGTACCATCATGCACCCACTTCAAAACTTTACTAAAAGCACACTTAAAAACATGCTGGCTATGCCCTTACAACTCCCACTCTAATATCACCCACCCCATCCAACCACTACCTTTCTTTCCACTTCACTAACTACCTTGATTATAACAAGCTCAGATGCTCATAAGCCTAGTACTTATTATACAGCAAGAACTTCTTATTGTAACATTTGTTAATGTCTGTTATGTACTTCGCAGATAAAGATTCTAGTTGTCTACTGATGTACTATGCTCTTCATCTGTAAATATGTTTTGTAATTAATTGCTATGTTGATCAAATTATTAATCGCTATGTAATCCAACGTAACTACTGTCTGTTTATTTTAACTGTGGAGCTTTTCTCCCTGGGCCTCCACTGAAGATGGACCTATGTCCAGTCGGACACTCCCGGTCAACAAATGTAAATAAATAAAATAAAATAAATAAATAAATAAATAAATAAATAAATAAATATAACTTGTCTCTACCCGACTCTCACTGATAGTAGCTTAGGCCTGACTTTTGTCATGACCCATCTGCTGCTGGACAGGCAAGGCCTTGTGTGTCTGTGGAGCTAACTGTGAAAGATGTCTATACTTGTCACCCCTGGGTGCAGGTATTACAGTGGGTACAGGTACTTCAATAAAAGCTGTCTCTTCATCAAGGGTTCAGCCCATGTATGAGATAGAGGGGTTCAGCTACATGGTATCTCCCCCTTGTTGTAATATAATTTCCTCATTATGCTGACTGTGTGAGCCTGTTTGTATAAACTATGGAGTTATCCACCTGCTGTGAGACAGGGGGCCTTGCCTGTACACCTTCCAGCTGTGTGACACTGCCCTGAGGCTGTGTCATGAATGAGAGTAATGGCATCACTGCTGACAGCCATTCAACATAATCCTCTTGGGGGGCAGCACAACATGTGATTGTTTCTAGTGCTGATCTTGTTAGGAAATGCATAATGACAATATGTTCATAGGTTCATAGGTTCATAGGTTCGTACTAGGCTATCTGCCCTAGGGCATTTGTAAGCCTAGCCAGAGTGTGTGTGGCTTTCACCACCCCTTAGGATGAGAATACTACGCCCTTTTAGGGTTTTAGTTTACTGTGCCTCTGTCTAATAGTGACACAGAGATGACCATCCATTCATCGAGATTTCTTTGATAGAGGTCAGTGAGGGCTCTGCCTAACATGGACTGGGTGTTGAGGTTTAAGTCTCTTGTTCTCGTGGCTCTGATGGAGACATGGCCTTGGTGCTTGTGCGGGTCAGGCACAGATCACCTTTTCAGTCGGGCAGCATATGACATATGTTTAACACCCTTTATCCCTCTTTGGGTGAACCTTTTGGGATCTTTCCAACTGCGATCTAGATGTGAAACCCTTCATGATAAGGTGGGCAATATAGAAGGTCTTCCTAACCACTTTGGCAATGTGATTACCTCTTCCATTGTAATGGATTACCACCTTTTCCCAAAGGGTATGACTATACATTTTTGGCCAATTATCCGTTTCTATGAGGCCTCTGAAGGATGTTTTATCAATTATGGCGCCAGTTTGCAGTCATTCAAGTAACTTTGTCCCACATTAATCCTCCTATGTTTGCCTGTACAGGACTGAGCCCTGTAGGGGACACCGGGTGACTGGCTTAGAGTCTGACATAGCTCCAGCAACTCTGACCCTGTGGGTTCTGTCCTTGAGCCAGTTTGTTGTCTATGATGCCAAGTTCAAAAGGCAGGATCTGCCCTTGACAAAGCCAAATTCTTTGCAGACCAGGCTCGTCAAGCTTATGGGGTGGTAATTTCCAGGTCCACAAGAAGCACCGCCTCCAGGGTCGCCTTGTGAAGTGGGACCACTGTTGCCTAAACAGCAGCCTGTGCCTTATGTGGGTTTAGTTCCTCTTGGAGTTCTTGGCACACAACCCAGGACACCATCCAGTCCCATTGATGCTTTTAGCTTTGAGGCTACACTCTGCTGGGATAGTTATTTCTACCTGGGGGGGGGAGAATTTGCACTGAACCTGTCTGCCAGAATGTTGGCAATGTCAGTGGGTTTAGTGTATTTTGTGTCATTTTGTTTCTAACATAGCTAAAGAAGGCCCAGGATTGTCTTTTCTCTCAAAGTTGGCCTTGGATGATTTTATGAGTGATCGTAGTTTTTGCTAGTACTGATCTCCCATCCATTCATCGAGATTTCTCTTGAATAGAGTCAGTGAGGGGCTCTGCCTAACATGGACTGGGATTCTGTTCCAGAGTGTAGGGAGCCTCTGGGTTATGAATCTGTCCCTCCAGCACATCCTATTTATTTCTGTGTTGAGGTTTAAGTCTCTTGTTCTCGTGGCTCTGATGGATTTGGATTTTCTGAGGTGGAGCATGTCCATTAATTCCGGATTGGACATGGCCTTGTACGTCAGGTCAGGCACAGATCACCTCTGAGTAGGCGGTATGCAACTGAATAGAGCTGGAGTTTTTTCAGTCGGGCAGCATATGACATATGTTTAACACCCTTTATCCTCTTGGTGAGGAACTTTTGGGATCTTTCCAACTGCTGCAGGTGTCGGGTGAGATACATCCCAAATGGGGCATTGTACTCAATCATTGGCCTGATAAGAGAAGAGTACAGGGCACAATGACCTCTTGATCTAGATGTGAAACCCTTCATGATAAGGTGGGCAATATAGAAGGTCTTCCTAACCACTTTGGCAATGTGAGTGTCAAATGAGAGGTTACTGTTAACCTGGGTCCCTAGGTCCTTGATTACCTCTTCCGTACTTAATGGATTACCACCTATGTGGTAATTTGTCGGTACCTTGTTTTTCCCAAAGGGTATGACTATACATTTTTTGGCGTTCTGCTTAAGGCCATGGCTCTGGCACCAATTATCCGTTTCTATGAGGCCTCTCTGAAGGATGTTTGTGTCCGCTGGAGTATCAATTATGGCGCCCAGTTTGCAGTCATCTGCGAACTTTGTCAGCCACAATCCTCCTATGTTTGCCTGTACCTCGGAAAAATAAATGCCGAACAAGAGGGGTCCCAGGACTGAGCCTGTGGGACACCGCCAGACTGGCTTAGAGTCTGACATAGCTCCAGCAACTCTGACCCTGTGGGTTCTGTCCTTGAGCCAGTTTGCAACCCATCTTGTGACATATGGGTTTACATTTAAGCTGGTGAGTTTGTCTATGATGCCCGAGTGGGGTATTGTGTCAAAGGCTTTGCAAGGTCAAGGTAGGCTGTGTGAACTGCCTTACCCTCATCAATGGCCTTAGTGACTGTTTCAAAAAGTCGACCAAGTTCAAAAGGCAGGATCTGCCCTGACAAAGCCAAATTGGGTAGGATCCAATGTCTGTAGGTCCCCAATGTCTTTGTTTATGAGTTCCATAATGATCCTCTCCATAGCTTTGCAGACCAGGCTCGTCAAGCTTATGGGGTGGTAATTTCCAGGGTCCGTAGAAGCACCGCCTTTGTGAAGTGGGACCACTGTTGCCGTCACGCCACTCTTTGGATCCTGTAGTAAGGCTAAGATTAAACAGCAGCCTTATGTGTGGGTTTAGTTCCTCTTGGAGTTCTTGTAGCACACAGCCCGGGACACCATCCAGTCCCATTGATGCTGTGTTTTTAGCTTTAGAGAGGGCAGCTCTCACCTGGGCATCTGAGATGTTAGGAGGCTACACTCTGCTGGGATAGTTATTTCTCCTTTTGGGAGGAGGAGAAATTTGCACTGAACCTGTCTGCCAGAATGTTGGCAATGTCAGTGGGTTTAGTGTATTTTGTGTCATTTTGGACTAACTCTGAGCATATCTGGGAGTTTCCACCCAGGTTTCTAACATAGCTAAAGAAGGCCTTGTGATTGTCTTTTGTGTCTTTTGATTTTTCTCTCAAAGTTGGCCTTGGATGATTTTATGAGTGATCGTAGTTTTTGCTAGTACTGATCAGAGATGCCTTCCCTTTTAGGGATTTTGCTCTGTCATGTAGTAGCTTCCTCCTCCTGTTGTAAAGTTTGTTTATGGCTGGGGTCCACCAGACCGGGCGCCTGCCTTTGGGGAATGGGTCTTGGTTTTATTTGGGATTGCATAATCCATGCATTCTTGAAGGTGCCCATAGAAGGCATTTGCAAAGGATTCAGCAGTGTGGGTTGTGGTTTCCACTGGCCCAGGGGCCTTGAAGGATACCACTTCAGTCTTAAGAAGTGTGAAGTTTGCTTTTGAGAAGTTCTTCACTGTGGTCTTTGTGCAGGGGTGGGCGGGATGTGGATTTCCAGTGAGATTAATTTATGGTCTGATCTTACCAAAGAGGGATATACTTCCAGTGTGGAGCATTTTGTCCCCATGTTTGTGATGATCAGGTCTAGTATATTGTCGCCTCTTGTGGGAATGGTGACTAGTTGTTCCATTGCATTTGAGTTTATGAATTCTAGGAACCTTTGGGCTAGGGTGTTGGGGCTTGAGTAATGTTCCCAGTCTATGTTTGGGTAGTTGAAGTCTCCCAAAATGATGGTATTTGGAGAGACATTCATACTCTCCAGTGTCTTCAGGAAGGCTGTGTGGGGTTCCTGAGTTTGAGAGGGTGGTCTGTAGCATGCTACAAACTGTAAGGCAGTTTTGCCTATGGTTAGTTGCACCTGGATAGTCTCCGATGCTTGCGTTGCCACTAACCTGGAGGTGTGGGTATCTTTGATGAAAATGGATACCCCTCCTTTTGTGGTTCGGTCCAAGTTTTGGGGCTGGAAAGCATGATATGAGGTAAAACCTGATAGTGCTGGGGTGCTCTCAGGAGCCTTGAACCAGGTTTCAGTCACTGCACAGACATCGATGTTCTCCATACTGAGGAGGGCTTGAGGGTGCATCTTGAGGTTTAGACTTCTGGCATTGAGCAGCATTACCCTTAGTTTTTTCCACTTGTGTTTTCTAGGAGGTAGGTTTGTCATTTGAGCCTTGCCTAAAAAAGGCACTATGGGGTGGCAAGAGCCTTGGCCAATATCCAGAAGCCCAGGGTGACAGGTGCAAGCCATCCCTTGAGCGTGGCTTGTCAAGCATGTCATCCCAAGCAGACAGACATTGGATCCCCTTAGAATGACACCAGTAATTAAGCCAATTGTTAAAACTGATCATTTTGTCTTTGTACTGTGGCATCATTCTTGGTGAGGGTAAGATGCTGGTCAGGGTCAGGGTCATACCGGCCTGGGCTACATAATCAGAGAGCTCCTCTATGTCTCTTTTCATGTAGTCCAGGGAGGTACGTCTCAGGTCTTTCACACCGGCATGTACAATGACTGAGTCATATTTGTACTTGCTGTGGAGTGACCTGAGTGCTTGTGTTATGTGGCGGATTCTAGCTCCCGACAGGCAGCTTACTGTGACCTTTTCCTTGTTCAGTCTGGTTAGCGGGACGTCAGTGTGTCTGACTATGGAGTCACCTATTACAAGTGTGTCTGGCATGTTGTTTGGCCTTAAGGGCTGTGACTGTTTAGCACACTGACTTTGTGAACTATGTGTTGCATGTGCTATGTCTTGAGGTGGTGGTTGTATAGCTAAGGCAGGGTGAAAGGGGTGAAAGGGGTAACTGCCCTGGGTACAAAGTATTAGTGGGTGCAATTGGCTGATCATGATTTGCTCTTTAATGTATACTGACATTTAAAAGCAAGCAATGCAGTTACGGTCAAACTGTAGTGCTGTAGGACTCTCTCTTTGGTCTAAACTGTAGCAACTCCTTGCTACATTTTAGGGAGCAGTTTGCTACATCTTAAAAGCAAAAGCATTTCTTTAAGTAAAACCTGCCTGCTGTAGTGCTCCATGCAGAGTACATACTGTAACCATTGCTTGCTACCTTGCAACAATTTAAAAGAAAAACGTTTTTTTTTTTTTTTTATTAAAAGATACTGTGAAGAAGGAGGAAGGTATGGGGCACAAAAATGGCACTTGATTGACACCTGATGCAGGAGGGAGTTGCCATGTATCAGGTGTGTTTTTTTTTTTTTTTGCTCTTCAGTTGCTGAGGGTTATGGAGTGCAACATCAGCATGGGGCTGGCACAGGGCAATAGATGAGATAACTATACCTCTGATGATTTGATTAGTGTGACCTGCAATAAGCGTATGATATTTTACTAAATGTATGATGTCCACTGTTATCACTGGCTATCAGCTGAGATGGTTCTGCAGCTGACATTGGAGTATTTGATGAAGTAACATTTCAGTTATTTTTACACAGTTATCATAGTGCAGCGGTTAGCATTGCCGCCTCAGAGCAAGAGGTTCTCCATTTCGATTCTCAGCTGGTGTGCCTTCTGTGTGGAGTCTGCATGTCTGCATGTCCTCCCTGTGGTCGTGTGGGTTTCCTGAGGGTGCTCTGATCCTCCCACATCCCAAAGACATGCTGTAGGTGGATAGGACAGTAAATTGGCCCTAGATGCGAGTGTATGCATGTGTGTGCCCTCTGTGTAAGGTTGGGCGCTGGGCTGGCAACTCAACACCGTAAAAAATTCCACTGCCAATCATGAGTGGACAGGTGATCTGTTGTGGTGACCCCTAATTGGGAAAAGCCGAAATAAGAAGAATCATAACAAGTGCACATGCATTTAAATTGCCAATGCCAGCAAAACACTGACCTTCTGCACCACATTTATTTATTTTCTTTGCATTTGTTTACCTGGAAGGTCCACTGGGCCAAAAAGTACCCATTTTCAGTGGAGGCCTGGAGAGAAAAGCTCCACAATAATTTATACAATACATACATTTGATAAAACTTAATTGGCAAATACAACAACTTTTAAACAATAATCAAAATTTTTAACAAAGTAAGAAGACAATGCAGATTGTACATAAATCAACTGACATTACATGTATACATATATTCATAAGTTCATAGGTGTGTACTAGGCTAATGGCCCTGCAGCCTTAGAAGCCTAACCCATAGGATTACCCTGGCATCATGCCACCTGACCTTAGTTCCCAGTGCCTCTGTCGAGTAAAGCCACTGGAGTGATCCCTGGGGTGAATTTTCTATTTCCCATCCACTCATCAAGATTTCTCTTGAAGAGGGCCAGTGAGGTGCTCTGCTTGACATGTATGGGAAGTCTATTCCATAGCATGGGCAGTCTCTGGGTTATGAACCTGTCCCTCCAGCATGTTCTGCTGATTGTGGTAATGAGGTTGAGGTCTCTGGAGTGTGTGGTGCAGAGGGATTGGGATTTCTTTAGATGTAGAATTTCTAACAGAGCTGGGTCAGACATGGCTTTGTAAGTCAAGCAGACATCGCCTCTACGTAGGCGATATGAGACAGAGAATAGTTAGAGTTTTTTTAGTCTGTCCATATAAGACAAATGTTTAAGGCCTAGGATCCTCTTTGTGAGTTACTTTTGCAGCCTCTCCAGTTGTTGCAGGTGTTTAGTGAGGTACATGCCAAATGGGGCATTGTACTCAATGATTTGACTAATGAGGGAAGAGTAGAGGGAGACAATGACCTCTTTCTTCCTGAATGCAAAACTCTTAGTAATGAGACGTGCCACATAGAAGGATTTTCTGAACACAGTGGCAATGTGGTGGTCAAAAGAGAGGTTGCTGTCAACTTGTGTTCCCAGATCTCTTATAATGCCTTCTATGTTCAGTGGACCACCATCAATGCGGTAATTCATGGGAACTTGGTTTTTCCCAAAGGGGATGACGACAAACTTTTTGGCATTGAACTTAAGGCCATGATTCTGACACCAGTCGTTGGTCTCAGTGAAACCTTTCTGTAGGATGTCAACATCACTCAGCTCCCAACTTGCAATCATCTGTGAACTTTGTCAGCCAGAGTCCCTTCATGTTGGCCTGGACTTCAGAGAAGTAGATACCAAACAGGAGAGGACCCAGGACCGAACCCTGTGGGACTCCACTCGTGACTGCTCGGCAGTCTGACTTGGCGTCAGCTACTTTCACACTGTGGGTTCTACCTGTGAGCCATTTTGCAACCCACCTAGTGATATAGGTGTTGAAGATTAGCTTAGTGAGTTTTTCTATGATTCCTGAGTGGGGAATGGTATCAAAAGCCTTGGCCAGATCAAGGTAGGCTATATGAACCACCTTGCCTTCATCCACAGCTCTGGTGACTGACTCAAAGAAGTTGACCAAGTTGAGCAGGCATGATCTACCCTTCACAAAACCAAACTGTGTGGGATCCAGTGTTTGGAGATTCCCTATATCCTTGTTTATTAGGTTCATGATAATGCATTCCATAGCTTTGCATATTAGACTCATCAGGCTAATGAGGTGATAGTTCCCGGGGTCTGTATTCACTCCTCCTTTGTGGAAAGAGATGACTGTAGCAGTGTGCCATTCGATAGGGACAAAGCCTGAGTTGAGGGTGTGATTGCACAGGGCACATGGGTGAGGTGCCAGTTCACTCTGTAGTTCATGTAGAGCACAGCCAGGGATATTGTCAGGTCCCATAGAAGCTGTATTCTTGGTCTTGGACAGTGCTGTTTTAACCTGTGCAGCAATAATACTGGGTGCCTGGCAATCTAGTGGTATTGTCACTGGTCCCTTGGGGGGGGGGGGTAAAGGTACAGAAACAGATTATCATTCAGGGATAAAGGTGTGGTTTTAGGAGGTAATATAGGATGGAGGTAAGGAACATGGGGAATAGTAACAGGAGAGAGAGAGAGGAACAAGCACAAGAGCAAGAAAACAGATGTAGAGCTAGTGGATCTAAATGAAGGTGGAAGAGAGTTCCATAGCAGTGGAAAAGGAGTGGAGCATTTGACCAGTGGAGAGGTTAGGGTTTTCTACTTGCAAGAGTATTTGATTTTCATAGTGAAAAGGTCTGATTAGGGTGGTATAGTGTAATAGAGAAGAAAAGGGCAGGGCAGGTGGATGGATTGAATGTTATTACTAGCAGTAAGAAGAGATTAACTTACCAGGTTCATTGGACATATTAAGTGATGACTGAGGTGGAAATTTTGCAGTTACACATCCTGTTAATGAGGAAGTAGTTCTGAAGAGCATTTTTAAAGTGGTAAAAATTATGTTGAATTTGATGGGTGTTGGTAGGGTGTTCCATTTTTTTGGCCATGGTCCATGAGTATAATAACTGTCTTGCTGAAATTTTGGGTTTATGGACTTGAAGCAGCTGCTGTTGTTCAGGTCACAGAGACCTAGTTGTGTTATATAGGGAGAATAGAGAGTTAAGTGCAGGGCAGACTTGTGATTTGTAAATAAGTTTATGAGTAATTGTGAGCTGGAGGAATAGCAGGTAATGAGGAAATTCGGGCCATTTTAACTTATTTAGGGCAATACAGTGGTGAGTTGAGTGGTGGGTGTTAGTAGCAAATTTAGTGATCGTATTGTAGCATGTTTCTAGTTTTGATAGTAAGGAAGATTTTAGATTGGTTAATAATGCTGTGCTGTAGGTTAGAGAAGGCAGAAGGTATGCCTGTGCAAGAGTTTGTTTAGTTGGGAGGGAGAGGAACGTACTGTGTCTATAAAGCAGTCCTAGCTTCTTGTGGGTCTTAGAGATATTGTTTTGAATATAAGTCAAATTTAAGATTTTCATCAATTATGACACCTAACAATTTGGTGTGAGCTACTATCTCAAATTTTGTAGAGTTAATAGAGTGTATGCTGAGGTTGGGTTTATTTAAATGGGATTGTCTCTTGGGTATGAAAATCATAAGTTTAGTTTTTTTTAGGGTTAAGATAAAGATGATGATTGTGAAGCCATGTCTCCACAGTGGAAAAAGCTGCCTGGGTTTCTTACTGAAGTATATTTGCATTGGGAGCAGAACAGATTATGGTGGAGTCATCTGTGTATTGGGCAAGGGAGCCCTGTGGGATAGCCAGGTGTAGATTATTTATAAAAATATTAAATAACAGGGGGCCCAAAATAGAACCTTGGGGGATGCCTGTGGGGTTAAGAAGATAGGCGAAATGGAGTTTTGCCATTTAACAGCGTGCTCTCTATTCATTCATTTATGTGGATATTGGAGGTCTCCAAAACTACTGGTGTCCATGCTACCTTCAGTGAATGCTGCAACTTCCTCTTCTGCATCATAATCAACACCTGATAAGAGAGCAAGTATTCCTCATCAGGTGTTTTATGTTGCGCAGTGGAAAGTCCATCACTGGTGCTATGAAGGGCAAATACATTCTGCTGAATCTTAATCCTGGCATGGTCCACGGTTTCATTTCCTCTTTTTCTGCACTGTGCCACAGTGTGGTTCCTTCCCCTACAGCAGTTATTTCAGCCACTACTTGATCCCACATCTTGCCTCACTTTGCCTACTTTGTCCCTCTTTTACAAAAAGGATGTTATCATAGGTCCTAGGTGCACCCATGAAGATGTGTTTTTTCTTATTAATAAAACTGTCTTTCCTGTGCCTTCTTCCCCAATGCTGCAACATCTTTTCTCTAGAAATACAAGTTTGATGTAATTAGACACCCCATACCTTTTCTGAGCGTAATCAGTTCTATGTACTTATATACATGATGATTTTCTCTACCTCTTTCCCTTGTAATGCTTCTTTTTTTTCACCTTTGTATCTTTCTGAGTGTTATACATTATTCATTAGAGTTATATGTAAAAATGTCTACACTGAAATGCAGACCTAACAATGAGTTTTGGAAGGATGGGCAAAAGAGAATGACAAGTACTTTTTCAGTTGTTTAGTCCTTAAAATGCAGAAAGATTGCATTGCCAGATACCACAGCTTATAGTAAGCATATATTCATGATGAAATTCAATGGTAGTTGCCTATTTCCAACGTTTTGGTCCTAAGTATGCCTGATAATAGTTATGTACTAGGCTAATGACCACCAGGGTCTTTATAAACCTAGTCATGCAAACCAACCCAATTGTGTCCCTATGTATCACGGGCATTTATTATGAGGGGAATATGTTAGTTAAGAAATCTCTGGTGTCTATGTTGGGGAGTATATTAGACAGAATCAGACAGTAATGCTCAAACTGAAAAAGCAGGAAAAAAAGGCTGAAAAAACAGGGTTTAGCAAATCTCAAAAAATGCTCTTCTCTTTAAAACATATTTTTACCGGGGGGGGCAATACCCCCACACTCCCCCATACTTATATATACCAATTCCAAGATTTACATACCTTGGAGAAAAGGGAATATTCAGAGAAATGGCATCTCAGACTTGGTATATGCAAGCGTGATCTTTCTTCCATTGTCCATATTTTGGGACTCGCTTTAGCCAGCCCCGACATCTCAAATGGTCATCCTACCAGAGAGATGGAGGATGGAGCTGGAGTGAATTTCCAATTTCCCATGCATTGGTCAAGGTTATGCTTTAATAGAGTCAGGAATGGGCACTACTTTAAATGGATAGGGAGCCTGTTCCAGAGCATGGGATCCACTGAGACACAGATCTGGCTCACTAACATGTCTTATTTATGTCACAAGCAAAATTTACATCCTTGGATATAGGGGTTCTGATGCTGTTTGTTTTGTGTATATATAAAAGGTGCATCAGAGCTGGCTCCCAGGACATCTTGTATAACAGGCATAGATCTCTCAGTAACCTGTAGGAGACAGACTATAGAGATAGTGCTTTAAATTTATCCATGTAGGACAATATGTTTATACCCCAGATTCTCCTGCTGAGGAACGCTTGTGGGCATTCTAACTGTTGCATATATTTGGTCCGTAATGTGTTGAAGAGGGCATTTTACTCAATGATGGGCCTGAAAGATTGAATAAAGTAGAACTATGACTTGCTTGGACCAGGATGGCATGCCCTTACTTATAAGTTGGATGACAAAATGATTTTCATACTACCTTGGCCACATGTTGATCAAAGGCCAGATTCATGCCTACATATGTTGCCAGATCCCTGACTACCGGTTCATCTCTTAGGGGACTCTTATCAATGGAGTAATTAGCCTGGATGGCAGTTTTCTTAAAGGACATTGTAATGCATTTCTTGGTACTGAGTTTTACTCTGTGATTTTGGAACTAGTCATTTGCCTATATTAAATCTTCTTGTAAAGATGTTTGCATCATGGGGGAATCTATGATAGAGCCTAATTTCCAGCCATCTGCAAACCTGGTCAGGCAAAGGCCCTTGACATTAGCCTTTACTCTGAGAAGTAGATGCTAAATAGGAACAGTCCCAGCAGCACAGAGCCCTGATTACATCGCTGGTGACCAGTCTCTTTGTGGAGGTGGTGTCACCAATCCTGACTCCTGGTTCCTGTCTGTGAGGCAGATGGCAATCCATTGAGATATATAGGGGTTTATGCCTAGTTCTGTGAGTTTGTCAGTGATACCTGAGTGGGGTACTATATCGATTGCATTAGAAAGGTCCAAGTTGGCACTTTGCACCATTTTCCTCTCATCCATTGCCTTGCTGACCTTCTCAAGGTCAAGGTCAAGCAATTTAATTTGATTCTAACTTTTTCATCAACCTTCTCATACAAATGCTGTCAGGTGTCACTCAAAATCTCATATCTTTCAGGTTTGTAAGAAATTCTGCACATCTTACAAAGTTGTAATGCAAACTGGGCATTTTGGTGCTCACCGCTATGAATCACATTACAGTGCAGACATGTAACTGCATTTATTGTTATCTCTGTGTTCTTACGTACTGTGTATGAAGCCCACACCTTTGCACATTTATGTAAACTCTTCTAGCTTTTCTTTTATGAAGGAAAATGTGTGCATTTGTATAATTTCTGGGAATTCACTAAAACTAGTGGGTGCTAGTGAATGGTTTAAGGTGGCAGGCAGAGTGATGTCATACCCTAGTAGTCTCTGTTTCACTAAAACTAGTGAGTGCTAGTGAATGGTTTAAGGTGGCAGGCAGAGTGATGTCATACCCTAGTAGTCTCTGTTTCATTAAAACTAGTGGGTGCTACTGACTGGTTTAAGGTGGCGGGCAGAGTGATGTCATACCCTAGTAGTCTCTGTTTCATTAAAACTAGTGGGTGCTAGTGAATGGTTTAAGGTGGCAGGCAGAGTGATGTCATACCCTAGTAGTCTCTGTTTCACTAAAACTAGTGGGTGCTAGTGAATGGTTTAAGGTGGCAGGCAGAGTGATGTCATACCCTAGTAGTCTCTGTTTCACTAAAACTAGTGAGTGCTAGTGAATGCTTTAAGGTGGCAGGCAGAGTGATGTCATACCCTAGTAGTCTCTGTTTCATTAAAACTAGTGGGTGCTAGTGAATGGTTTAAGGTGGTAGACAGAGTGATGTCATACCCTAGTAGTCTCTGTTTCATTAAAACTAGTGGGTGCTAGTGAATGGTTTAAGGTAGCAGGCAGAGTGATGTCATACCCTAGTAGTCTCTGTTTCACTAAAACTAGTGGGTGCTAGTGAATGGTTTAAGGTGGCAGGCAGCGTGATGTCATACCCTAGTAGTCTCCGTTTCATTAAAACTAGTGAGTGCTAGTGAATGGTTTAAGGTGGCAGGCAGAGTGATGTCATACCCTAGTAGTCTCTGTTTCACTAAAACTAGTGGGTGCTAGTGAATGGTTTAAGGTGGCAGGCAGAGTGATGTCATACCCTAGTAGTCTCTGTTTCATTAAAAGTAGTGGGTGCTAGTGAATGGTTTAAGGTGGCAGGCAGAGTGATGTCATACCCTAGTAGTCTCTTTTTCATTAAAACTAGTGGGTGCTAGTGAATGGTTTAAGGTGACAGGCAGAGTGATGTCATACCCTAGTAGTCTCTGTTTCATTAAAACTAGTGGGTGCTAGTGAATGGTTTAAGGTGGCAGGCAGAGTGATGTCATACCCTAGTAGTCTCTGTTTCACTAAAACTAGTGGGTGTTAGTGAATGGTTTAAGGTGGCAGGCAGAGTGATGTCATACCCTAGTAGTCTCTTTTTCATTAAAACTAGTGGGTGCTAGTGAATAGTTTAAGGTGGCAGGCAGAGTGATGTCATGCCCTAGTAGTCTCTGTTTCATTAAAACTAGTGGGTGCTAGTGAATGGTTTAAGGTGGCAGGCAGAGTGATGTCATACCTTAATAGTCTCTGTTTCATTAAAACTAGTGGGTGCTAGTGAATGGTTTAAGGTGGCAGGCAGAGTGATGTCATACCCTATTGGTTTCTGTTTCATTAAAACTAGTGTGTGCTAGTGAATGGTTTAAGGTGGCAGGCAGAGTGATGTCATACCCCAGTAGTCTCTGTTTCATTAAAACTAGTGGGTGCTAGTGAATGGTTTAAGGTGGCAGGCAGAGTGATGTCATAACCTAGTAGTCTCTGTTTCACTAAAACTAGTGGGTGCTAGTGAATGGTTTAAGGTAGCATGCAGAGTGATGTCATACCCTAGTAGTCTCTGTTTCACTAAAACTAGTGGGTGCTAGTGAATGGTTTAAGGTGGCAGGCAGAGTGATATCATACCCTAGTAGTCTCTGTTTCATTAAAACTAGTGGGTGCTAGTGAATGGTTTAAGATGGCAGGCAGAGTGATGTCATACCCTAGTAGTCTCTGTTTCATTAAAACTACTGGGTGCTAGTGAATGTTTTAAGGTGGCAGGCAGAGTGATGTCATACCCTAGTATTCTCTGTTTCATTAAAAGTATTGGGTGCTAGTGAATGGTTTAAGGTGGCAGGCAGAGTGATGTCATACCCTAGTAATTTCTGTTTCATACTTTTTCAGTCTTGCTTGAACCTGGTATGGAGATAATGGCCTCTGAAGGCTCAGGGTTGCACCACAAGATTGTGTGAAAAGGAGAAAAAGATAATGTTTAACTTTCTGGTGCCATCATATGCCTTAAAGACTGGGAAGTGTCAGATTTGACACGATAAAAGACTGAAAAATGGACTTAATTAGGGAAGGAACTTATATCCCTGACAGGCATCCTCCAGGCTTATGAGTAAAGCATGCACAGATTCATGACCTGTACTGGCAGAAAGGAAGCCAACTGGTCCAGTGGGTATGAGAGATTTAAAAGTGAAGGTCAAATTTCTGTAGTATTACATTTCTTTTTGTGTTGTACTACTACATACGAAGCATATATATGAATAGATATAGATATATTATTGTGTGGGTTTATTAACAAAATTCTGCACAGCTTGCTAAGAAAAGTACAATTATATTAACTAGAGTAAATTGACTATCATAATCATGAGCCCTGAAAAACTTTGCAAAAGTTGTGTTTCACATAAACTGAAGAACTAGTTGCCAATGTCTACTTCACTTTTATTATAAAATTACAGAGAATTGCAGAAACATGATAGAATTTCCACTTCAATAATAAGTATTTAATGTCACTGTTCCATGGCTATAACTCAGTTCCCCAACTCAGTTTGCCTGAAGAAATTTTAAGTCAGGAATGTATTTACTTAAATTATTGGCCATGTGTTGCACTAAGAAGGGCCACTGGAACACCTTTCTGTAAGGCCCATAAAATGGTATTATTAATGTACTAGGAATTTTCAGAACTTTTATCACCTTCTGGAAATAATACATGCAGAGGCACCATATGGCTCAGACAGGGATGGAGACTTATTGAACTACATGTTGTTCATAATGTTTGCGTTAAAGTTAGCTGCAAAGCTCCAGCCCATGATCAGCACAATATTTTTGTAGGTGTGCTTTGTGATGAAATTATTATTGCAATAAGATATAAAAAACAGCAATGCAACTTGCACATAACAAAGGGAACAGTAATGAGAATAATTCAGTTCAGCTTATTGAACACATCTGGAATTTGTATTTTAACCACAGCAACACATGCAAAAGTCTGGCCTTCCTGAAATTCACTTTCCGCAGTAAACTTTTCACCAGTTAGTAGAAAAATACCTCCATAACCCTTGTCCAGGAAAGGTAATTGATGGTAACCATTTGAAATGTCAGGACGTGCTAGAGTGAGTCCTAAAAAGCAGAGCCTGAATGGCTGAAAGATTGGACTTAAATATACTAAGTCCTAGATGCCAAATCTCACAATATTCCATTTTCTCTGAGGTATGGTGATCTTATATATATATATATATATATATATATATATATATATATATATATATATATATATATATATATATATATATATATATATATATATATATATATATATAGTTTGGGGGGTACATGGGGAGGATTGCTCTCCAAAGCAAAAATAAGTTTTCAAGAGAAGAGTGATTTTCAACATTCATTCTTCTCCGTGTTTTTGGTCTTTTTTTTTTCCCAGCTTTCAGGACTTGGCATTTTGAGTGCCAGCATTTCAATGGAAGCCAAATTTCATTCATCTGAATGTATCCATTGCAGAATAACTGCCTGTAATAATATCCTTTCTGTTACAAACCATTCTTACTTCCATCTATGGGCATACATAACATTCCCTTTTACAGGATGGATGCTTCACTTACTGACTTAGAAGACTTACACATAATTATTTTCAAACATCCTACACTTTAGAAACTTGATTACATTTACATGTTTCTCTTGCTAATATATAAATTATGGAGGGCAAAAAGAGGGAGTTACAGAACAGAAAGTTTATGACTCTATATTCAGTCTACCCAAACAAATGTGGGGAAAGGACTATACAAAAATCAGTTGAAAGTATTAGAGTTGTGTTTATTTAAATCTCAGTACACAGATAATAATCAAATAAGTCTCAGTAATTCCTTTTTTTGGTTTTATTTTCCAAGCATCTTTTGATGTGGCTGTCAGCTATAAACTAAACCTCAGAAGGCAGACAAGGTTGGTCCTCTGACCTCATAAGTACAGGTTACCATCAACAAGTATATAAAAAACTAACAATAAAATAAAATTAAAGTTTATTTACTAGTAAGCAGCATCTTCTGTATCATTAGGGTTTCATAGTTAGGGCAATAAAAATTGATCAGAAAATGCACATGTAATGAGGATTATGTCATTTCATTCCAGAAATTCATGCAGTTATTAGTCATGATGAAGGAAATGCAGTATTAAAAAGATAATTAATTCTGCAGTGAAAACAGACCTGAAACTGAACCAGTAGTTGCCAGTGTTTACTGTTATAATAATTAATTGTATTTGTATATTTCATTACTTTCAGTTTAAGACTCATGGAAGTTCCCTGCTCTCATTTTTGTCTATGAATTAAAGGCACTTTTTATTAAAAACTTGTCATTTTATTGTCTTTATTTTTCTCTCACTGTTTTTTTCTGCATATTCAACAAGCCTGGGTACCTCAGCCATTATTGATCAAGGTGTGGCACTGATTGCCACTTCTCCCAGCCTGTCTGAAGACTACTTATCAGGGTAGGAGTAGTGGCTCCACCCTTGTGGGTACCCTGAGGCATGGCAGCCTGAAAAGGCAAATGTGTTTAATTGAAGTTAGTTAAGTTCAACGAACTTAAAATGTTCAAAGTCTGTTTGCCAAAAATAATCTCACCAACAGTAGAGCTTACCACTTTCTCCACTGTTGAGCAACCCTGGAGTTAGTATATACAATTCCAGGGATGTCCAGGGAGGCTTTGACACAGGTAGTTTCAGAGAGAAATTTTTGCATTTTTTTACCTTTGACAGAACTACCTTTACCGAGTCGACATGACTCTGACAACCCACCATCCTGTGTTCATGGCCAGATGGAGGCTGCTATAGCAGGTTCATGGGAGAGGTGATATGAGTCTCTGCTTTAGTGGATGCATGACTTGCTCTCCAGTACAGCTCTAACCACACAGTCATCAGAAATCTCATCCCCCTTACCTTCAAGGCTGTAAAATATGTGAGGCACTAAAGAATGAGATGGTACAGGGCACACCTATGAACCTATAATCTAAGGGGGCAGCGAAAGCCAACACATTCTGCCTAGGCTTATAAATGCCTTCAGGCAGATAGCCTAGTACCTACCTAGGAACCTATGAACCTATGAACAAGACTGTCATCATAATCCCCTTTCTGTCTGTCCATCATCTGTTTATCTGTCTCTCCTTCAAATTGTTAGCTTAACATAGAGTTCCTGTATATCCTGTCTCTCTTTTAGGCAAATATGAATACCTTTAACTCTTCCTTAACCCTTTTACATATTCTGGTCTTCTTCATTCCAAAACTTGACTTATATACACACATGTATATATATATATATATATATATATATATATATATATATATATATATATATATATATATATATATATATATACACACATACACACACACACACATGCTTACAGTTGACAAGAGTGAATGCTCGCATGAGCACTTTTCAGTAAAGGGTGAACATTGTGTTACATGGAGTTCTGATGGAATCCTTTTGCACTGGATTGTGTTGCAGTTGAGTAAGGGAATTTACCCTTACCCCTGCTGTTGTGTGACTTTGGAGTTTTATATGTATATATATATCTATCTATATATATATATATATATATATATAGAGAGAGAGAGAGAGAGAGCAGGGAGTGTGAGGTAAAAAAAAGTTTTGTTTTTTTGATTCAATCATTTCACAATTTGATGTAAAATTATAGCTTTGTCCAAGTTCACTATATATATAATTAGAAACATGGGGTCTAGCACTAACAAAAAATATTACCCACCCTATCCCACCTTAACCAGCCTAGTTCTATTAATGTATTCCTTCTATGTTTTTCTTGATGCTATCTCCTCTTTGTCAGGCTGTGCTGTCCTTTTCTTTACTACCATAAAAGTCATAAGAGTGTGTCCATATAACATCACTTTCAGAGTGAACTCAAGACTTGTAAACATTTTTATAAACTGCTAGTTACTGACATTGGGTGTTAAACAGTGCAAGCTCTTGTGAAAAGTTCTCACGAGATTAGCACTTACCTGGGGTTGCTGCAGACTGCTGAAAATATACAAGAACTTTCATGAATTTACATACAGTTGCAGCCTGTAAGGTTCATATTTACATTCTTCATAGCTCAGTTTACACACATTAAGATGGCCCAAACTCTAACAGGGGACCTTTGGAAGCCTGAGAACTGCCACAACAAGCAACGCTAATTTGTTACTCTTATATATATGGATCACCTTCATTTCGTCGACAGTTCATTTCACTGACACTTAACTCAGCAGGCACAGCCCCCACATACTGGGGTTCTATAATGGTGTTTTAGTAATAGTTATTCACTGCACTTGTAAGAATGCATCTGTATACTATAAAACGTTTATGTGCCCCCCACACCCCCCCTTACTATATATTCTAACTCCAGGGTCGCTCTACAGTGGGGAATAGGCCATATATCATTTTCAACAAAATGAGTGTCGGTGAAATGAAGTGTCAGTGAAATTAAGTTTCAGTGAATTGGGCCTGCTGACTTGGTTGTCAGTGAAATGAACTGTCGACGAAATGAAGGTGACCCATATATATATATATATATATATATATATATATATATATATATACATATATATAAATATATACATACACACACACACACACACACACACACACACACACTATATATATATATATATATATATATATATATATACATTGTATGGAATGAGATTGGAATGCATAGGGTAAATTAGCTGTGAGACAGATGTTCATCCTATGATGTTCCTGTAGTTTATATTGGATAGGTGAAATGAAAATGAAACTTAGAGTGAGAAAATGAAAAGGAAAATTAGAGTAAGACTACAAGAGCACATTTCTGATATACTTCATGGGAAAAATATAATTTTGTTGAACTGCATTTTAAGAGATTTCATACAAATGAAGTTAACCTGTTAAGAGATAGTATCTTGGAAAGTTCAAATGTCTTACAACTTAAGAGGAAGTTACAATATAAATAGTCAGTTTACATTATGAAATATGTTACAATGAAACCTAAAGGGTTAAACCTGGAAGTTAAAGGGCCGTGACGATTTATTAATCGCATGTTAACGTCATAACAATCCTGCATGTTTTTAAATGCTAGTTTTGCACTAATGTTCGCTTTCCTTGAAGGATCTGGCCAAGCTACTAGAACATTTTATGATGCTACAATAAAGTCTCCTGATCACGTTATTTGTTTTTTTGAATTACCGAATCTTATTTACATGTTGAGTCTTCAGTGACCAAAAGACCCTGCTTAAACATTTGGTTTTATTATCAGAGAACAGTAGTCAGTCACAGCTTTATTTGACAAAGTCATTTGAAAAAAAAATATTGTTAATCTAACCAAGCAGAAATAGTATAGTGAGCTAAAGAAATGTCTCCTTGGAAATCATGCTGGGGATTGTGCTGCAAGGGACAAGCTGATCCACTGTGACAGGTAAATTGTCAGGAAAGATTGTTGGTGGACAGGATTTTGCTGGGAAGCATGAGAGAAGAACAAGATCCATCAGCTTCTGCTATGCCTAAGCAAGCATACTGTCTAAAGTTACTGATAAATTGAGGTGCATCATAACTGGCATCGAAATGAGGGATGTAAGGTCTACATTTTAAAGACTGTTGATGAGGCATCATTTGGAGAAAAGCTTTCATTTTCTAAAGCCCCAGCTAAATAATGCCATTACTTTTATCACAAAAATACTACTGAGGGTAAAAAACGTGATTCTGGAGTTGGATTACAAGAGAATTCTTGAGAACATGACCTTACTCAGACTCTTAAGTGCATTTCACATGTACATAATGGTAAGGACAAATGAAAGTAGAACTAAAAAGATCAAGATAAGGGGTTATTGCAGAATCATGTCTGAGATAGTCCCTCTATGAGATGAGAAGACAGGAGTTCTTTAACAATGTAATCCTTTAGTAATACTGTCAAGAGATACAGTGCACTGCAGGGGTTCAGATTTGGGATTATACAGGCACTGGAAGGGAAGGTTTAATAAAACCCTTTATGATACAGCTTCTTGGCTATCAGTTGCATAATACATGTTCTTTAGAGGGGAACCGAATATAGTTCAATTAATTAAGTCACTTTTCTTAATAAATCACATTTGGAAGACACCAGTTCAATAATATAAAATTCACTGGAAAAATTTTATATATGGGGGATACCCCACCATAATCAAAATGTAGGTTACTTCATCCCTTCTATAACCCTGCTTAATATAATTAATTCCAAGTTCACAAGCCTCTAGGACAGTTATGAAAAGTTATAGTCTGACATTGCTTCCTTGAGCAGGGATTATTCAGTCATGGTTCACTAAAAGATAATACGATCAAACAATCAGATCTGGATGACTGTTTGACTAACAAGGTAACTGCCTCCATCCACCAGCAAAAAAAAAAAAAAAAAACAGAAGTGTATATTAACTTTATCAAATATAATAATTTCTTGAAGCTTGTCCCTTACTCAGAAAATTAGTTTCCATTTCAAGTAGCACTTGGCAAGATGTTTACTAACCTTAATCTCACTCTGTTGTTGTATAAGGGATCAAATTCAAACCCATTCAAATAAATGCCATTATTTGAATGATTAACCCTATCTTAACCTATAAACGAGAGAAAATTCACGAGACACATAAATCCTAAACAGCTTGAGACTCATCTAAAGCCCCTAAGGCAAAACAGCATACCCAACACACTAGTCATAGGTGACTCGATAGTGAGGCACACTGATGTCCCACAATATACTGGCCGACAGATTCAGTGCTAACTTTACCACTCCATCCCACCAAGGGACCAGTCACAATACAAGTAGATTGCCAGGCAACCAGTATTACTGTTGCTGCACAGGTTAAAACAGCACTGTCCAAGGCCAAGAATACAGCTTCTATGGGACCTGACAATATCTGGCTGTGTTCTACATGAGCTACAGAGTGAACTGGCACCTCATCTGTCTGCCCTGTTTAATCACAGCCACACCTCAGGCTTTGTCCCTACCAAATGGCCACATTGCTACAGTCATCCCTCTCCACAAAGGAGGAGCGACTACAGACCCTGGTGACTATCACCCCATTAGCCTGATGAGTCTGATATGCAAAGCTATGGAATGCATCATCATGGACCTAATAAACAAGGATATAGGGAATCTCCAGACTCTGGATCCCACACAGTTTGGTTTTGTGAAGGGTAGATCATGCCTGCTCAACTTGGTCAACTTCTTTGAGTCAGTCATCATAGCTGTGGATGAAGGCAAGGTAGTTAATACAGCCTACCTTGATCTGGCCAAGGCCTTTGATACCATTCCCCATTCAGGAGTCATAGAAAATCTCACTAAGCTAGGCATCAACCCCTATATCACTAGGTGGGTAGCCAACTGGCTCACAGGTAGAACCCACAGTATGAAAGTAGCTCACTCCAAGTCAAACTGCCGACCAGTCACAAGTGGAGTCCGTCAGGGTTTGGTCCTGGGTCCTCTCCTGTTTGGTATCTATTTCTCTGAAGTCCAGGCCAACATGAAGGGAATCTGGCTGACAACGTTCACAGATGATTGCAAGTTGGGAGCTATTATTAACTCCTTGCGTGATGTTGACATCCTACAGAAAGGCTTCACGGAGACCAACGACTGGTGTCAGAACCTTGGCCTTAAGCTCAATGCCAAAAAATGTGTCGTCACCCCTTTGGGAAAAACACAGTTCCCATGAATTACCACATCAATGGTAGTCCACTGAACATAGAAGGTGTTATAAGAGATCTGGGAACACAGGTTGACATCAACCTCTCTTTTGACCACCACATTGCCACTGTGGTCGGAAAGTCCTTCTATGTGGCACATCTCATTACTAAGGGTTTTGCATCCAGGAAGAAAGAGGTCATTGTCTCCCTCTATTCTTCCCTCATTAGGCCAATCATTGAGTACAATGCCCCATTTGGCATGTGCCTCACTAAACACCTGCAACAACTGGAGAGGCCACAAAAGTACCTCACAAAGAGGATCCTAGGCCTTAAACATTTGTCCTATATGGACAGACTAAAAATATTCCAACTATTCTCTGTCTCATATTGCCTACTTCAGGCGATCTCTGCTTGACTTACAAAGCCATGTCTGACCCAGCTCTGTTAGAAATGCTACATCTAAAGAAATCCCAATCCCTCCACACCACATGCTCCAGAGACCTCAACCTCATTACCACAATCAACAGAACATGCTGGAGGGACAGGTTCATAACCCAGAGACTGCCCATGCTATGGAATAGACTTCCCATAAATGTCAAGCTGAGCACCTCACTGGCCCTCTTCAAGAGAAATATTGATGAGTGGATGGGAAATAGAAAATTCACCCCAGGGATCACTCCAGTGACTTCACTCGACAGAGGCACTGGGAACTTAGGTCAAGTGGCATGATGCCAGGGTAATCCTATGGGCTAGGCTTGTAAAGGCCCCAGGGCCATTAGCCTAGTACACACCTATGAACCTATGAACCTATTGTAGTAGTCTGTTATAGCACAAGTGGTTTTATAATCCAACTACCTGTATATTAATACCAATTTTTCAAGCCTAATATTTATGATATTTTGTTGTGTATGTATGTATGTATGTATGTATGTATGTTGCATATGTATGTTGTGTGAGTATATGTACACACACCAGAACTGATGTGACAAGATGGTTATCCTCACCGTTCCGGCTATGTTTTGAAAAGTAGCGTGCAGGCTTACTCGAATAATGCAAAGGAGCTATTTCATCCAAAAATAATTTAATGAACTCGAACCACAAAATTCAAGACCAACATCCATGTATTCATATGTTAAGCGCTTTCATCTGCTATCGCAGACTTCATCAGAACAGCTGGTTAACACAATTTCCATTCCTTTTAAAATCTTTTTGGCGCCATTCTACAGCTACATTTAAAGTGCCAGTGCTTACTTTTGACTATACATAAATATTTAAAAACAATAAATACTTTATTATATCTTAAAAATTACTATTTGTCCTAATACTGTGACTGATAAATATCAACATTAAAAACCGCTAAATAAATATTAATTAATAATAATATGATTCATACATCATATTTATATCCATGACCTGAAAAAAATGTAAATAAATAACAAAATAGTGAAAGAAGATGGTAAAACACATCAGGCTAACAAGAGAAAGGGTTTGACAGAAATAAAATCATTTATACCTGGTTCCCTTGTAGAATCGGTCAGCACCTGCCAAATGCTTTCTTTTTTACTTAATAATGCCTTAAAATTACCTCCTCTATTTGAAGTAAAAATTTGATCAATTATGGCAAAATTGAAACTATGTTGTTCCCTTTTCTTCTCTATATGCCTATATAACGGATTATTTGTATCATGTACCCTAATTCTATAAATATGATCATAAATTCTTTTCTTAAATGGTCTCTCTGTTTTGCCAATATAGTAGGCAGGGCATGATGTACAACTAGCTAAATAAATGATATTCTTGCTATTACAATTCCACCTTCTAAATTTTATGTAGGTCCTGTTTAAATTCTGTAGTTTTAGTCCTTCTTTATTGGCTTTTGATTAATTAGTTATTAGAGAATATTAGGTTTGATATGTAGCTGAACAATGCTAACATATTTAAAATGTGGTGAATATAATGCATATTTATGATTGTTAATTAACTCATATAAATAAATAGAAAACAATATTATTATTTTATTTATTTTATCTTGAATAACTTCATGAGAGGTTAACAGCTAATACAAATGTAAAGGGGCAACAAAGACCCATTGGTCTTTTCAGTAACTGTAATTTCTCATAAAAATACCAGCCTACTCAGATGTATATTTTAGAGTACAACTCCATAATAATATCAATGAAAGTCACTGGATACCTCAATGTCTATAGACTGGGACTAATGTAATGAATCAAATATTTTCTTTCAATATGTAAACTGATTGTTTGCACCTGTTTTCTTATACCTCATTAAATTTATCTTGGGTCGGTCTTTCTAATGTAAATCCCATATAATCTTTGTGTAAGAGAAGGAATTAAATTTGCAATTCTTATAGTTACCATGAACATAAAATGTTATGATCAGAGTTTAGGAAAGACATGAAGCTGTATGAGTTGCATTTTACTGGAGTGTTGGCAGGTTTCAATATCAGGACTGATTTAGAATATTTTAAGCAGAAGTATGTTATTTTGTTTTTAACTAGGATACTGAAAATGTAATTAGTAATATTAACTATCACCTAAACAAGTAATTTCTTCATTTTTGGTAATAAACCATGCATATCTGAAACTTTAGTAGATTTTACATTTTTAATTGTATCATTGATTTCAAAGCTAATTAAAGTATCTTGTTAGATATACAATGCCATTGATAACTGTTTATTTTTATGAATAAAGATATATTTTGTTCATTTATTGTTATGAATAAAGATATATTTTGTTCATTTGTTATTAATTAGCTAATGTGCAGATTCTGTTTTGATATTCAGTAAATATCATTGTATACATTCCACTATTATCGACATAGCTATTTCAATTTTGGGCATTACAGATTTTTTTCTGTAGAATAAGCATACCACTCCTCTTTTAAAAAGGGAATAAATATAATTTTCTGATATGGAATGATTTATTTTATTTATATTTCCATCTAAAAATATGTAGTTGTAAAAAAAACATTTGTTGTATTAATCTGAATGGTCGCTTTCAGTCTTCCCCTTTTGGATAACTGTTTAAAGCATTCAAAAATGAAAGCATAAACAAAATATAAAACATCTGGTCTAATGGAGAATATTTTTTAAAGCATTACAGCTTTCTGTTAGATTCTAGTGTGGGAAAATAAAATATTGCTGCAAATGACAAAGAATAAGTAAGAAACAAATTCTGTAGTGTAAAGTGTTAGCCATTACATAAGTCAACTACAACTATAACTACTAACGACAAATTAAAATTCTTACCTTGGAATCTAACAGATTATTTTGTGTAATTAAGAGATGTTTATGACTAACCTGCCTCCTAAAACTATCATCTGTCTCTAAGGAAGTCATTTCAAATGCCTAGTTTAGATGCAAACTTATGAGCAAATACACATGCTAACTTTCTAACTTAAAAAAATAATTAATTAAATAACTTCTTATATATGCTGGCATAATATATTAATGCATGTGGTATAAATTAAACAATGCAATGAGTAATACTCATCTTATGTTAACTAATGTATATCGTAATAGTAAATATGCAGTATTTATTAATGTTAAAAGATGAACAAGAAATTCTTGCGAAGAGCAAGAGTAAAAGGAGGAAAGAGAAGAGAATATTTCTGTCTGACATTATTATCAGTAAAGGTACATTTGAATAATCAAAAACTGACTAGTACAATCAAAACTTTACCAAAACCTTCAAATCTCATTTTTGAACAATTTTAGTAAGAAATTCACATAAACATATAATTATGTAACAATTCCTGGATGATATGCCTTTATATGATATGAATATGTCTATATATACAGTGACAATCATAAATAATCATAAATATATATATATATATATATATATATATATATGTGTGTGTGTGTGTGTGTGTGTGTGAGTGAATATATATCAATGACAACATAACCCAGTACAGAGAAAATATAGTTTTCCAGCCTTAAGGGTAGTACACAATTTCCTTATGGAAGAATAAATCAACTAAAGAGAAAACTAGTTGTACAGGAAAGACTTCTGTTGATATTGGCATATGAATTACTAAAATAGACTATTGTTACAACTTCTTATGAAAGATCCATGCCAAAAATCACTTTAGATTCTTATTAAAAATTAGACAACAGGATTTATGCTGGAATTGCTTGTTTAAATCATGGTTTATTAAGTTAAAAGAAGAGAGGAGTGAGTTTGATCTTGTCAGAGATTTGTCAGATCGAGGTGAAGATCAGATCTGGATCTGATAAAGCTCTGGCTAGAGTGAAGTGTTTATATCTTTTTCCTGTTATGCCGCAACATTGCACAACCAAATACCAGAAATGTTTGAAAAGGGTGATTTCACTTATTTTGTCAGCATTTCAGAAACACACATTTTCACAGTTCACGTACACTTGAAGTAAACCACACACACACACACACACACACACACACACACACACACACACACACACACACACACACACACACACACACACATACACACACACACATACATAAATCTACACACATACACACGCACACACACACACACACACACACACACGCACGCACACACACACACACACACACACACACACACACACACACACACACACACACACACACACGTTCCCTAGTATTGGTAGATTTTAGCTAAAGTCAGCCTCAGAATTGCCAACACACTTTCGTTGAGAATACAGATGGTCAACAGCTGTATAAGAACAGACAATCCCTGAGGTTGGAGAATATGCCCTTTCCATGGGGATTGCCTGATATTGGAGTTAGTGTACATAATTAGCAGAAGGTGCATGTGGGCTTGCACCTATACAAAATCACTGTATTTTTAACTTTACATGTTCAGAGAACTAACCTCAGCACATGCCTAAAAGCATCTCAACATTTCTGTTTTGATGTTACTGTGTTGACATTAGACACAAAGTACCACCAATGTGATGAATGCCACTATATCCTTATAATAGTAATACTAGTTTTGTAACATGTTGCTGAAGGTTGGTTTGACTAAATGAAAAAAACAGAAAGCATGAATGACTGAAACTACATTTGATTGAATAGTTATTTCAAATATTCTCTTAAAAATATATACAACAAAAAGTTTTTCTGCAGGGCACAAACCATGCAATGCCCAAGTAGAGGCATCTACCCCCACATTTCCCTAAATTATTTATTCTAACTTCATGGCTGCACATTCTTGAAGAACATACAAAACAGCACACAATGAAGCAGTGTGGGTTCACTAACACAAACATATACACATGTGGATATACAAACATAAAAAAACAGTTGTCTGGGCTCACTAATATAAATATGTACACATCTGGATATACAAACATAAAAAACAGCCAAAGTGAAGTACTGTGGGCTCACTAGCATAAACATGTACACTTCTGGATGTACAAACATAAAAAAACAGCGCACAGTGAAGCAGTGCATGCTCACTAACACAAACCTGTACACATCTGGATATGCAAATATAAAAAACAGCACACAGTGAAGTAGTGTGGGGTCACTAACTCAAACGTACATATCTGGATATATAAACATAAAAAACAGCACACAGTGAAGCGGTGCTGGGTCACTAACACATACCTGTACACATCCAGATATAGAAACATAAAAAACAGCACACAGTGAAGTACTGCGGGCTCACTAGCACAAACGTACACATCTGGACATACAAACATAAAAAAACAGCACACAGTGAAGCAGCGCATACTCACTAACACAAACATGTACACATCTAGATATACAACATTATGGTGGGCATTGCCAAACCACAATCTTTTTATTCACTAGCCTAACTACTCTCAGGATCAAGAATGACATTAGAAAAAAACATCTATAGATTTCTACAGTTCTGAGTGAAATGGCTTTTCAGTCAAATTTACTTTATTTTTTTGAGCATCTGTGGTTCAGTCAAATCTCCCTTCAACAAAATGATAAAGCACCATTATACTGTCTGTCAATATATAAACACACACATGCACTAACATACCCACACTTTATTATTTTTCGTTGACTTATGATCAGTGAAGCATGAGCCAATGTATACAATTCAGAAATCCTTAACTCAGTATACATCCTTGGAAAAGAGCCTTAACATGGGTTCTTTTTCTAACTTCTTAAGCTCAGTGAATCAGTTTCCATGGATTTGGCAAATAGATGAACTCCATATAGGTAACTATAACTAAATGGGCTTATTTCATGTGACTTTATATTTAAGATAATATTGGTAGTATGGTGCAGGTTTTCATTTGATCTGTATGCTATCAAAATCTTCATGATTGGGGGTATAACTAGTAAGCCCCAAAGACAACTCACAGATCTCTGTCTCTCTCTGTTTCTCTGTCTTGGAGGCACAGATAAAACCAACTAGTCCATTATCACAAAGGCCTTCATTTTAAACTACTAATGAAGAATAAATTATAACCACTAATGATCAAAAACAGTTCAAGTCTGCCCCATCTGAAGCACAGATATGTATCTCATTACAGAAATTTTCAACAGTGCAGTGGTCACTATAGCAGAAATGGAAAATATAGACTAACAAAAAGTAATTACAAACACTGAACAGAAAGATAGTAGAGATAAAACAGGAACAGGACTACCAGGGTGTAGAAAATAAGATTCATTTGTTAAATTAGAGACTGCAACCCAATACTGATTTGCAAAATATCTATGTAGAGAAGTTAGAACAGCTATTGCAAATGTGTGGAGAAACAAAATCCTGTAATCTAGATAAGGGACTAAATCTGATGACAGCAGATCTGCTGGAAACTGGCAGAAAGAGAGAGATAGAAAGATAGAAAGAGCAGAGCTAACTCTGAAGATTGATAGAAAGATAAATAATCTTTTCTCTGTGGTTTCAGTTGAATTATACAGAATTAATTGGTTGGGTGGGAGAAGGTGAGAGTGGCTGCTTTGAGGCATGTACCTGCATGCTTGTACTAATTCAAGTCAAAACAGGAGGTTCGGCATCAAGCTATAAAGTTATCCATTTCAAGAGGTTGAACAAAAAAAAAAAAAAGAAAAAAAAAGTGAAGTACTAGTTTTTATGTAAAAAAGATAAAAATATCAACTACTATGGGAGCAATTTAATTTAATGGGCTTAACCATATGGATGGCTTATCTTTCAATGGTAGTGATTATGTGGGCTTTTCCTGATTATTAGAAGAGACAGATAGGTTTCTGTTATGCCTCAACCAAAAAAGAAACAACTCTGGGCCCTAAAACAAACAAGTGTTAGGGGAGGAACCCACAGAATAGTGGAGAAATTGCAAAGATTGTGTAGATACATAATCCCCTCTTTATAAATCAGCAAAACAGAGGTCACATATAGAAGTAAAAATATGAAAAAATGAGTCAATAAATGTGCTAGAGGCATGGAATTCTATAAAGGCCACATAAAGTATCCTACAATGACTTCTGCGCAAGTAATATTCCTCTGTATTGTGCATGCAGAAGATCAGGTTTGGAAGGCATGCAGAATCATGCTAGAAATTTCAGAATCAGCTTAGACAGAAGTGGGGCAGAAATAATCAGATGATCAGCTCTAAAACATGTTGCAAGATGTTTCCTGGGGAATCAAGTGAAAAGATGTTGAACCACTGAGGTTTTGATATACCGCCCAAGATTAATGGGGGTTGGGGGGCTAGGAAGACTGGAGTATATCTAGAGATAGAGTGAAAATGGCTCTTGTCAAAGTGCTGGCAAGAACAGACTAGCAAAGAAATACACAAAAGTTAGTAATAGTTTTGTGCAACATTAGTGTTCACCATAATGTTCTAATGAGTCAAACCACAGTAATTTTCATCTGAATCTCAGAAGGAAAACATTATATTATTTCTTTCTGCTTCTATATCTGACAAACCTGAACATGAACATTTGTAAAGAAAGTGGACAATTCATTTATTTCAGAATGAAATGATCTGTAAAATTACTGAATTACAGGGTGGGAAGAAAAAAAAAAGTAGACTGCAAGGGGAAAGAATGAATATCAGACATTACAAAGAAATACCTTAAAAGATCAATGAGATTATGAACAATTGGGGAAGATGATGAAAAGCAGATATCATCTTACAAAGCGAAGCTTTGGCAAGCAAGGTACAAGAAGAGCCATGATGAAAAGCCATTAAAATGTTGCTCTAGGGACCTATACCTTGTCAATAAACAGAACATGCTGGAGGAATAGATTCCTGTCCCAGAGACTTCCCATACTCTGGAACAAACTATGTATCTATATCAAACAAAGCTCTCATTAGCACTCTTCAAGAAAAATCTTGATGATTGGATGGGAGATAGGAAATTCACTCCGAGGATCACTTCTGTGGCTCTGCTTGACAGGAGCACAGGAAAATAATTTTCTTGGGTGGCAAAAGCCAGGGTACCATTTGGCTAGGCTTATATAGGCCCTAGGGCCAATAGCCTAGTACCTACCTATGAACCTATGAACCTATGTAGTAATGAGATGGCAGGAGAGAGTATGACATGGACGACTGAAAGGAAGTAAATGTTCAGTGAACTTAGGTTAATCAGGCTTGAATACTAAGCATGGAACAATAAATACTTACTTAGCAATGCAAATTCAGCTGCCAAGTCATATTTAGCACAGACATCTCACTGCTGTCTCAACATATGACACAAAAATGTTGGAAAACAGAATTAAAAAAATGCCAGTTTAGAAGTAAATCTGTTGTGGGAACAAGTACATTTCTTGTTATTTTGAAAGATACAATTAAAATAGCATGTGGTAAATCTTGAATCATACAATACAGCTGTCGGGATAATATAAGTCAAAAGAAAGTAAAACAGCTTCAAGTCATCTTAGGAGTTTGGGAAGAAGTTACATGGAACATAACAGACTCATACAAGTTTGCATAATGAGAAGAAATTGAAAGCATAGGAGCGTAGGGGAAGATATGACCTGCACTAAAAGCTATGGGATTTTACAAGAAGTCTGAGTGAAGTTTATATTCTGAGAGTACTTAAAGATGCATTAGGAAAAGGAATATATAAATGAACATAACTGAAAATGTAGCAGCTTTTCATACATTAAATAAGGTTTGAAATTTTATTGAAAAAACAGCTTCATGTATGGGGGGGTAACTAACTAACTAAAAAATGTAGGTGTTGGTTCTGTGTAACCACGGACATTTTTTCTCTCCTATATTTCCTTATATTTCTCTATGGTTTCTACATAATCTCAATGTTTTTTCTAAGAGTTTAAGGGGAAGATTAGATGTGGAAGATTTCTTACAGGGGGAGGGTGAGGAAAGCAAAATGATAAACAGAAAGTTTCGGATGCATTTAAGAAAATAGGGTGTAATTATATTTACAGCATGAATCACTATGTCATATTGCAGAGAGAAACTAGGCATGGCGTTTGCCCATAGAGTTGAGCAATTTATAACAAAGGTAGTTATTGCCAGATTCTAGTCAAAACAGACACAAGACAAGGCTGTAAATGAGGCAGGCAAAACAGCACATTTAAATGGTATTATTGGCAATTAAATAGTGATGAGGGTAGGGTTGATAAGTTGGACAGAGTAGATATTTTCTGAAGAGTGTCAATGTCTTCCAACTATCTTCAGCAGGACAAATAATATTTTCTACCCCCATATAACCAAACAGGATTCAGGAGACTATTAGGGCATTTTCCTGAGGCAAGACCCTGGGTCAAGATGGATTGAATAGGCAATTTTATTTCTTGTTATCAAACAGCTAGTACCAGGGCTAGCTAGAAAACACCAGGAATTTCAGTGTAAGGGGTATAGTTAATGCCTCCTCTCAGGCTTCAGTTATTACAGTGTTCCCTATACCTGTCAAGTCTGCTGATGATGTTACTAATGACAGACCTGTCTTCATGCTCAGCATCAATGTAAAAGTCTACGCTAAGCTATTGGCAATTAGAATTGCATAATGGTGATCACAAGTGATCTCTCTGACCCATGCGGGATTCATCTTATTTCAAAGTAGTGCAGATCATTTACATACAGTGCATATTATGATACAAGGCCATAAAAATACACCAGAACCGGCTGCAGTGGTACTGGGAAATATCAGGAAGGCCATTGATTCCATCAGATGGATCTATTTATGAAAAATCTTGGAGAAAATGGCCATCCCTTTGGAATATATAAAAGCAGTCTGGGTTTTGTACTAGTATCCTCTGGAGATTATCCCTTTTTCACTGAGGAGGGAAGTAAGACAGGGTTGTGTCTTAGTCCAGGATCATTCCTATGAGCTGCAGAGCTATCTAGGACAAGAGGGACTGATGTTAACTTGGGAGGTGATGGCTGTGGTGATACTTCTACTGCTATTTGCCAATAATTATAGAATCTTAACACAAAATCTTAGGCATGACCTGGCCACAGGAGAGAATACCCAGGGGTATATTGTGGATATATTTAGTATAAAAAATAATATTTCATAGACAATGCTATATTAGTATAAAGAATTAATAGTTCATGGACAATGCTATAGCCTATTAACCACACTTTGGAGAAGTTAAAACAGTAAGGATTCATGAAGTAATTTTGCTGGGGAAATATTTGCATCCTAACTGACTGACAATGATTGAAATTAACTTGTGCCTTATCTTGGAAAAAGTATATGTCTAGGTCCATAAATAAAATACATTAGTTATTCAGATGATGAGAAGGATTGTAGTAATCAAAATGTTTGTGGCCTTTGTGCTATTCTGTTTTCCATCATGTCTTCATCCTAGGTGGAGACCATTTTCTTCAGAAGATTCATTTGTTAAGAAGCTAATTCATCTGGAACAGCAAAAGGTTGAGGGTCCCAAATGAAGCAGCATATGCTGCCACAGTACTATCAGGTGTAGGGATCCCATGCTGAGATATGTATGTTACAGAATTTACTTTGTCACAATTATTTAGTCTTTCTTCACCCACATGACCATTATAATCCAGAACTGAGAGCAAGACATTGAATGCACAGATGTCATGGAACCTTAGCTCTTATTTTAAAGCTCTCCCACACCACATGCATGGCTGATTTACTATAGCTCAGATACATGCCGCTTTGATGAAGTCGTACTAGATAGTTCATCCTCGGAATGTATGGGGTTTGGCTATTTTGATCTGAGAGGAACCATTTTATGAAAGTGGATGGTATCCCCATTAGAGACATGGAATGGAAAAGAAAAGGGATAAAATGGATGCACAATATGTGACAGAGATGGGGGAATGTGACTATCAGGGATTTATAAACAGAGGAAAACAGTTAGAGCTTAGGAAAGTCAGCATTTGGAAACATTTAAGACTATGCTACATGATAAATGGATCCCCCTCCCATCCATGGATAATGGAAGGTCACTTTCCCTTAATTTCCCTTTTTAACAGATATACTGAATGTATGTATGGTCGAAACCTTAAAGCATCAAGGTTGCCTTATATACTACTTAACAGAGAATACAGGCAGACATTGAATGGGGTGGATTAATGGCACTGAAACATTCTTCTGCTTTTCATTGCTGACAAGACAGGGGATTTTATAAAGGGGATAAAAAACATAAACAGTTTCCCTACGCTTTTGAAGGTGTAGTGTTCTTCATTCCACTAAGGACATTGGTCCCCTCATAACAGCGGGTGGAAATAACCAAGCTGCTGTCTCATTGGTGGCAAGTTTATATATCCTGTAGACAAGAATTCATTTTTATAGGGGGATCAGTAAAATCAAAGGCCTCAAGAGTCTCTTAATGATGGGATGGGTTCTACAAGTAATGGAATTAGTACAAGAAGATATAGTGTTTAAGTGGAAATCTCACCAAGAAACTAACTAGAATATCCTTTTATTGTGAGTGAAACTGAGGAGTTAGTGGTTTATTCAGTCACAAGACAGGGCAACTAGAGATGGTAAGAAGAATGGTTCGGGGTAAAAATGTTGATCCCCCTAGACAGTGTACTTATGCTTTGATGAGTTCTTAGCATTGTCCTCAGAATAGTTTGTAGGGGAACTGGAGTCACCCCTGTTCCCTCTTCCATCCTGTAGTTAAGTATGTGTGTACATACCTTTAAGAAGATATCCAATGGCTTGCACAAGTGTATAAATACTGATCATGTGTAAGCCTGACTGCCATTTTGTAGTTAGCTGTTGAGATGTTGAGATGTAAGCATGTATGTATGTAAGCTCTGTTTGTTAACTGGCTCGTTCATATTTAAAGATGCTGCTATCCATTCTGATGTGTTTGTATATATTAAAGCATCTGAATGAAACCCCAGCCTTCTTGTTTTATGTATTAGAGATGAACGAGAGACATGGTGTCAGAAGTGGCACGTCTAAAGGACACGGTATCAGAACTGGCATATCTAAAAGGATCTGAAGTCAGTAGAAGCATACCGAAGGGGCATGGAGTCAGAAACGGCTTGGCTAAAATTACTTAAGGCACTTGTTTAGATGCTGGTGGAATACACAGGAGTGGATCATTCTCAAATGTGCAAACTTTGTAAAACAGGTCAGAAAAGAGTTTCAGGTATTAAAACTTGCTCAGCACTATTTCTTTTTGCATAATATGAAACACAGCATACAGCACGTTCTAGACAATTTTCGCCAAACATATATGTATGCTATTGAGACAAAAATATTCAAATTACTACGGAAAATGTTTGAAATAAAGTCTGAATTGCATAAAATGAATAGAATAAGGGGAACCAACCGCATTTTCAC
Organism: Protopterus annectens; assembly: GCF_019279795.1. Taxonomy (NCBI): domain Eukaryota; kingdom Metazoa; phylum Chordata; order Ceratodontiformes; family Protopteridae; genus Protopterus; species Protopterus annectens. The sequence continues at coordinate 540,178,776 of NC_056738.1, read as the reverse complement.
AAAACGTGTATTTTCATAGTAAACAAAGATATCCGAGTTATCAAAAGTATATAAAGTGTTTGCATGTTTGTGTAGTGTTACAGTAAAGCTATTTCACAAAAGTACAGCCATTACAAGGCATATTTCACAGAATACAGCCATTACAGAGCATATTTCACAAAGTGCAATATTTTGAAGAGTTTATTGTGCATTTGAATGTTGTTACAAGCTCACAGAACAGTTTTTCATACATAATTGCAAAGGCCATATTTTCAATGTGTTTGTGCATACTTTGTGGTCATGGCAGATGGATTTCAAAAACCCAGTGAACTTGCGTTCGACAGTAATATTGCTAAGAACTGGAGAGTCTTGGAGCAAGAGTATGACATTTTCATACAGGCTGTATTTTCTGATAAAGATGACCATACAAAGGCATTTATTCTACTTAATTTAGCTGGGCCAGAAGCAATAGAAAGGGAGTGTTCATTTGTGTATGCACCTGCTGTCTCTACTGGAGAGGGGGAAAATTGTCATATTGTTGTACCGACTGAGTCATGGGATGACTCAGAGTGCTTAAAACATAAACTTAGAGAAGTGTGTAACTCCCAGAGAAACGTTACAATGGAAAGGTAATTATTTTACAGAAGGGATCAAAAGCCTGTTGAAACTTTTGCAGCATATATAACTCACCTGAGAAATAAAGCTAAAACATGCAAATTTGGTGACATAAGGGATGAGTTGATAAAGGACAGACATGTGTGGCATAAAAGATGATGCTATGAGAAAGATTTTGCTAGGTGACAGTGATTTAACTTTGAATAAGGCCATTGAGATTTGTCAGATATATGAGCTCACAGAAAAGCACACAAATATGCTTACAAATGAGAGCAGCTCTAGAAGGCACAGTGATAAAGCTCATGATGACAGTATGCAGAACGTGGTTAGAAGAAATAGGCCCAAGTACATGGCAGCAACTGTAACCCCTGCAGCACTCACTGGTAAACCCCAAAACTTTCTGGCAAATTTCAGACCCTGCATAGTCTCAGTGAAGCACAAGAGTGAGTCAACAAACTCAAAGCATAGGCCCCAACCTAGTTTCATTGCCAGTTGTCATAACGGTGGTAAAAGTCATGAGTCTAAATAGGAAGAATGTTTAGCTTTTGGTCAGCAATGCCACACATGTAATAAATGGAATAATTTCAAAAGATTTTGAAAATCAAAAGGCCCACATTCTTTTATTAAAAGGGGACATTTTAAGAAATGAGTTGATCAGTTAGACAGTGGCAAGCCTACTCTTTATGTTGATGGCGTGTCAGTACTTCATGAAACAAATAATGCAGTAGATTTAAGGGCAAAGAATGAAGTATTTTGTACTGTTTGGATAAATGGCAAACCCATAGAGCTCAACATTGGCACAGGTTCCAAGTACAGTGTTATATCTGCAGAAACATTTGCTAGAGTGTGTAAAGGTGAAAGGCTTGAGTTGATAAGGTGTGCAAAGCTTGTTGCTGATGGAGGTGAAGAAATTCAAACCGAAAGCTCAGTAGTGCTTTATGTTGCTCTGCTAGGAGAAGCTACGACTTGTTATTTTATGTGGTCAAGAGGCATGTTCAGTCACTATTAGGGCTCAGAGACAGTTTGAAAATGGGACTGCTTGCATTTAATAAGGAAGCCCATCATGTCAGCTTAAAAGACCACTACTCCAATTTTGCCCAGCACATTTTTATTACCTATGCTGATCTTTTCCAAGACAAACTAGGTAAACTTCCAGTTGAGCACTCCATGAAGTTAGACCCAGAGGTCAGTCCAGTTATCAGGCCAGCACATACAGTTCCAATAGCCATGTAGGACAGGGTCAAAGCTGAGTTAGAAAAAATGGTGTGAGAAGGTGTGATTTGTCCAGTTGAAACTCCAACTCAATAGGAATCTTCCATGGTGGTAGCTCAAAAGCAAAGCTCAGATGATATCAGAATATGTATTGCCCCATGAGATTTGAACAAAGTGTTAAAAATACCTCATCATCCAATGCGCACAGTCGAAGAAGTTGCAGCCTTGATGCCAAATGCCACTATTTTTTCTGTCTTAGATGCGGAGTATTCATTTTGGCAAATTCAGCTTGACAAGAAATCATCATTGCTCATTACTTTTAGTACTCCATTTAGCAGGTACAGATTTTTGAGAATGCAATCTGTAATAAATTCTGCAAGTGAGGTCTTTCAGGGTGCAATGGAACAAATTTTTTCTGGGTATCCTTGTGCTATCATAGTAGATGACATACTAGTAGGAGGACGTCATGAAGCAGAACATGACAGAAACCTCAGAAAAGTTCTAGAAAGGGCATATCAAATGAATCTCAAGCTCAGTCCATCCCAATGTAAATTCAGGCTACAAGCAGTTACTTATGTTGGTCACTTATTTATGAGTACAGGCCTATGACTAGACCCTTCAAAGCAAACAGCCATTCTCGAGATGCTAGCTCCAGACAATGTTCAAGCCCTGGAAACTTTTCTTGGCATGGTCATCTACTTAGGCAAGTTCATTCCAGACTTGAATAAACTTTCAGCACCACTTACAGAGCTGACATGTAAAGATGCACCATGGTCCTGGTTAGAGCAACACCAAAGCGCATTTGATGTCTTTCTTGAAACAGAGAATTGCTAGTCCACCAATGATCAAATACTATGATGTTCACAAACCAGTAGCACTTTCCTATGATGCTTTGAAATTTGGTCTTGGTGCAGTCATTCTACAAGAGATTAGCCTGTTGCCTATGCATCAAAAACTCTTACCCAAACTGAGATGCAGTATGCTGAGATCGAGAAAGAGCTTTTGGCAATTTTGTTTGCATGTTCGAAAGCTCCTCGATTATATTTATGGGAGGCTTGTGCAGATAGAAACAGACCACCAGCCATTAGTCACTATCTTGAGAAAGCCTATGCATTCAGCTCCAGCCAGACTGCAACATATGATGCTGAGATTGCAAAAGTACAATTTCAATCTTGTCTACAAGAAAGGCAAACTTCTTTATCTTGCTGATACATTATCCAGATCGCCCAGAAACACCAGAGAACAGCACGCAAATTAGAATCTTGATTTTGAACTCATGGAAGTGAGAAATTGTTCTTCCACACAGCTTGATGAGCTGCGAGATCACACAGCCACAGATCTAGTTTTACCGAAGCTCAACCACTTTATCAATCAAAGATGGCCGTCAAAGCAATCTAGTTTACCTCAAGAAGTGCAACCTTATTTTCCATACAGAGATGAGATTTTAGCTGATAAAGGTATCATAAGGTTCAAAAGTAATTGTTCCAAAGTGCTTGCAGCCAGAGTACATTACTGTCTTGCATCATGGTCACCTAGGAACCAAATCTACTAAAAGAAGGGGGAGAGGACTAGTACTTTTGCCTTCTATGTCACAAGACATTGAGAGAGCACTTTCATCTTGCTCAGTGTGTAATAGTACAAAGCCACATCAACAGAAGGAACCACTTCAGCTTAACCAGATTCCAGAACTACCTTGGGAGATAGTAGCCACTGATATCTTTATAGTGGAATGGTCAACATTATTTGGTGTTAGTAGACTCTTACTCCAATTGGTTCAAGATTGACTTACTTCCTAACCTAGCATCCAGTACTGTCATTACTAAGATGGATCATCATTTTGTTGGTCATGGTGGTCTGCACAAAGTTATTTCTGACAATGGCACACAGTTTACAAGCCAACAGTTCAAAAGATTTGCTGAAGAATGCGACTTTACTCATGTCACAAGCAGTCCAGAGTACCTGCAGTCAAATGGTTTAGCAGAATGCACAGTTCAAAGTGCAAAGCATTTACTAGTGAAGTCAAAACAAGACAATAGTGATGTTTTCCTGAATCTCTTGAATCTCAGAAATGTTCTTCGTGATAAACATCACCTACTCAGAGACTTCGCTTGAGACAACCAGAAACACATTACCAATCAGTAGTCAATTGTTGGTTCCATGTGTCAAGAACAACAGATCACTGAAAGCCAATCTATTAAAGAAGCTCCTATCCCAGAAGTCCTTCTATGATAAGACTAGCAAAACACTCAATCCTTTATGAAAGGGAGAAATGGTAAGTATGCAAATGTCCAAATGTTATGAGCGGATTTGTATCATGAAGAATATTAGTCCAGAGCCGAGATCATACAATGTAGAATCAGACGGAGCACCTTTTAGATGGAATCAGAAACATTTGAGACTGGTGTCCAAGCCTATACCACAGCACATAGCCTGTGAGAAAGACTCTTTAACTCAGAGTGAGTTGTCCAGTGTTCCAATTCCAGAGAAAGTTCCAGAGGACATTCCTGTTCCTATGGCGAATTCAGAAGTTCCTGACACGAGTTGTGCACTGCAGACTGTCCCTGTTGCTAAATTGACTGTTATGTTATGAGATATGGTCGAATCTCTAAATCTGCAGCAGATATGAAGCAACTTGGACATGAACATTGTGTTTTGTTTCCAATGTATATATTAATGCATGTTTAGCTCTAACAATCTCTTTAAGAAGGAGGATGTAGATCACTATGTGTGTGTATACCTTTAAGAAGCTATCCAAGGGCTTGCACAAGTGGAAAAATACTGAGCACATGCTAGCCTGACTGCCATTTTGTAGTTAACTGTTGAGATGTAAGCATGTATGTATGTAAGCTCTGTTTGTTAACTAGTTCATTCCTATTTAAAGATGCTGCTATCCATTCTGATGTGTTTGTATGTATTAAAGTATCTGAACGAAACCCCAAGCCTTCTTGTTTTATGTATTAGAGACGAATGAGCGACACATTCCACTTCAGAAAATGGTTGAGATACACAAAGATACACAAAGGCCTAGGCCCAAATTTCAGCATTAGAATGGGGTAGGATTATAGTAAGTTGTACACATGCTTTCTTAGTCTCACAAGGAAAATGTTATTTATACTTGTCACATCCGACTGGAATATATTGTAATGCTTATTAACCTGAGCCTACTGTTTTAGTTTGAAGGTCGTGGATGTTTTACTGTTTCATGTATTGTTTTGTAACTGGAATAATAAATTACTGGCTCAAGTTGTAATTCTGCACTTGTGTTAATAAAGCTGATGCTTTGTATATAAAAAAGTTTAAAATATAGAGCAAATTAACAGAGATTAAAAGAAATGATCAATGGGAAAGGAAAGAAGAAAGATAAGAGATGAGATTCAAGAAAAATGGGGAACGGGGTGACAGCAGAGGTTTACCAAAAAGTTACTGGTGATGTCTGTAAGGAAGCTCATGAATAAATAAAAAAAAAATTAAAAAAAAAAACAGGAGGTACACAGTAGTAAGGAAACTTGCATTAGATAATAGATAAGTCATGAGGTCAAAACTACCAACATGAAAATTTCATCAAAACGCAAATTAAAGGTCAAGCTGCTAAACGCTTGGAGTCTAAACATAAAACTGCACTCATTGCAAGCATTGTTAACCCTGGAAGATGCTGACATTTGTGCAGTCACAGAAACCTGGTTCAAAGCTGCGGAGAGCACCTAGCCATATCAGGTTACTCATCCTATCATACATTCAGACCCCAAACTGTGGGTAGCAAAGCAAAAGGAGGTGGAGTTGCAATATATGTAAAAGACATACACACCTTCAGGCTGGATAAACAATATGACACACAGGACACACTCCAGGTGCAGCTAACCATTGACAGGACCCCTATTCAAATCATAGCTAGCTACAGGCCCCCAACCTTGACTGAAGATGCACACTCCATCTATCTGGACCTCTTCAGATCTATCAAAAATTCAACCCTTTACTCTGATCCTGAGTGACTTTAACTATCCAACTATAGATTGGAAGAAATACTCATGCCAAAACACAAATGCCCAGTGATTCCTGGATTTTGTCAATGCAAATACCTTGGACCAGCTGGTTGACACCCCCAGAAGAGGTGAAAATATCTTGGACTTGGCATTAACCAACATGAGTAACCACTGAAGTATTCCTACAGTGTCATCCTCCCTGGTAAGATCTGACCACAAAGCGGTCACTTTTGAAGTCACCATCTCCCTACAACCAACCCCTAGATAGGATCAAACAAAAAAACTTCTTACAAGCTGATTACAACCTCCTGAGGGAAGGTATAAACAGTTTCAAAGCTCCTTCCTCCACCATAGGAACTGGCATATATGCCCTAATTTGCACCAAAGTACTATAGGAACACTTATATAGCAGCATGAAATTAGGAATACCCGACAGGACAAAATCCTCCTCCTCCAAGCAGAGTAAACCTGTCTGGTGGACATCTGCAATAAATAAACTCTATGTATGTCTTTTGGCTTTTCCCGGTTAGGGGTCACCACAGTGGAACTCCGGTCCGCTCATGATAGGCAGTGGATTTTACACAGCCAAGTTGCCAGCCCGATGCCCAACCTTCAATGAAGGCATGCCCATTCACGCTCACACCTACCTGCATGCCTTTAATGTCATTCAACCACGGGGAGGGCATGCCAACTCCATAATAAAAGGAAAAAACTGCTGTCCAGGATCAAGAAGGAGCAGGTGCCTAATTGGAAGCAATCTCTCCTTAGTCTGAACAAGCAAATAAGAGCACTATTAAATCCTCCAAAGCAAACTTCAATTCCAAATTGGCCACATCTACTAAAGACAATCACAAGGTTTTCTTCGCATATGTATGCAAACTTGAGGGAAGCACCTACATCTGCTTAGAACTGATGGTCAAGAACACCCCATACACAAATGCCATAGATGCCAACCTGCTGGCAGGCAGGTTCAATGAAAATTTCACCCCTTTTTCCCCCCATCAGTAAAACAGGACATCCCCAGCACCTGTCCCCTCCCCTTATACCTTAGGGAGCAAGTCATCACTGCCCTCTCAAAGACAAATAATACAGCCTCCATGTGACCAGATAACATCCCAGGCTGCATCCAACATGAACTCAGACAGGAACTTGCAGCACCATTAGACCCCCTATTCAACCAAAGCCTGAGTACTGGCTTCATCCCAGCCAAGTGGAGAACAGCCACTGTCATCCCTTTACACAAAGGTGGAGCATCCACCGATCCAGGAAATTATAAACCCTTCAGCCTAACTAGCCTGATCTGCAAGGCCATGGAGCAGATTATCATCGACCTCATTAACAAAGACATTGGTAACCTCCAAACATTTGATCCCACATAGTTTGGCTTCGTCAAGGGGAGGCCATGCCTGCTAAATTTGGTCAAATTCATTGAGACAGTCTACAAAGCCATGAACAAATTGAGGACAGTGCACACTACCTACCTTGACCTGGCTAAATCCTTCGATACTATTCCCCACTCAGGTACAATAGATAAACTCTCTCAACTAAGCATCAATCTGCATGAAACCAGATGGGTAGCAAATTGCCTGACTGATAGAATCCACCTAGTCAAAATAGGGGAAGCCACCTCAAGCAGTCGACCCGTAATGAGTGGTGTACTCCAGGGATCAGTCTTGGGCCCTTATTGTTTGTGATATACTTTTCTGAGGTGCAGGCCAAAACCAGTGGACTATGGCTGACCCAGTTTGCAGATGACTCTAAGCTGGGTGCTGTCATCAGTTCTCCTAGTGATGTGGACATCCTCCAAAATGGTCTCACCCAAACATATGACTGGTGCCAGAAACATGGCCTCAAACTGAATGCCAAAAAATGCATCCTCATCCCCTTTAGGGAGAGTGACATCCCCACAAATTATCACATTAGTAACAAGGTGCTAAGCACGCAATAAGTCATGAGGGACTTGGGCATCCAGGTTGATAGCAAGCTGACTTTTGACCACCACATTGCTTCCGTTGTATGGAAAACTTTCTACATGACCCACCTCATAAGTAAGGGTATCTCATCCAGGGACAAGGTGGTCATAACATCCCTGTATTCTTCCTTTATAAGACCCATTATTGAGTACAATGCCCATTTCAGCATGTACTCACAAAGCACATGCAGCAGCTGGAGAGACCAGAGAGGTTCTTCAACAGGAGAATCTAAGACCTCAAACATCTACCCTACACAGATAGGCTAAAGGCCCTGTCCCACTATTCAGTCTCCTACAGACTCCTCAGAGGTGACCTCTGTCTGGCATACAAAGCAATCTCAGAACCCACCTTGATGGGACTGTTGCATATCCGCAAGTCAAGCTCCACTCGAGTAACCCACATACGTGACCTCATCCTGGTCTGTGATATCAATAGGACTTGTTGGCGGGACACATTTGTGTCCCAAAGACTCCCCCTTCTGTGGAATAGACTTCCGCTCCACATCAAGGAGAATACCTCATTAACACTTTTTAAGTGCAAACTGGATAACTAGATGGGGAACAGAAAATACACCCCTGGGATTCCACCTGTGTCCATGCTGGACAGGGGCATTGGGTGCTGACTTGTTAGAACATGGGCTAAGTTCTTGGCTAGGCTTGTAAGGGCCTCAGGGCCAATAGCCTAGTAACTTCCTATGATCCTATGATAGCTAAGAGAAAGAAATTGATTAGAGATGAATTTAGACAGTTTTATCTGGAACTATGCAGAGTGAAAGGTAACAAAAAGGATTTTTATTTTTTATTTTATTTATACTTGTTTACCAGGGTAGTACATTGCTCCAAATTGTCCTTTTGCAGGCACAGCCAATGTGAAATATTCCTAAGTCTATATACAAGGTGGTGGTTAAAACCAAAGGAGAGGCAGTAAATGTTTCACAAGTAACAAATTCCCAAGTACTAGCAGTATACAAAAATTACAGATCAAAGCAAGTTAAGTATACAATAAGATTTAACATCAAAGGACTAGTATACTAGGTATAATACCTCTCAACCTCTTAATGCAAGAAATCTGGACAAAGCATAATATAATGGGGGACAAAGGCCCAAAAATAAGGACAGATTTTTAAATACTGCTCTTATAAACTTAGAAAGTTGTCAGAATAACAGGATTTGTGTTAGCCTTCATTTTCTAAATAAAGTCTGAAACTCAAATATATGTAATTATTTGTTCATTGTTTAGTGACTTCAATCCTCTGTGATTTGACAGAAAACCACAGATTTATGAGGAACTGACCAAATATCTGAGGCAAAAATCTTAACATTCTGCAAAAATCTGTACACTTAAGAGGTATGGCAGGTATATATGAGTAAATCGAAGGTTTGTGGAAATACACTGTATTAATGTATATAGATCCTTACAAGTGAGTATGCAAATGAAGAAGAAGGAGAAGAAAGGCTGATTTAGATAATGAAACCTTTAAGGTGACAGGAACATTTTGCCTGAAGTTAAGGTGGATTTTGAAGTCGTTCCTGAATGTAGATACATTGTAGATTTTTTAAGATGAGGGGAGGGAGAATTTGCAAGAGGGGGGTGATGTGGTATGAAGGGATGATGTTGGTGTATGGAAAGGGAGCAAATTTGTGCAGGATTGTTAAGTAACCAAAAGTACATATTATTAGGCCAAACCTCTAAAAGTATATTGCTGGGAGGCATTACATATTCAAAAGAAAACATGATAATTTTGAGGGAGAAGGTAGAGAAAATACTACATAAGGCAGAAGAGAAAGTTAACATATATGAATAAAAGGTTAATGCCGTGAGAATAATAATTATCCCAATAGTATTGTGTGTCATTAGGAATGACTCAGTATACCTGGATCACTCACTATTACAAATATAAATACAATCAAAATGGATGGGGTGCAAAAGAAGTCCAAAAGCAATGAAAGGGTGGCTAAGACCTCATAGAATCTAGGAAGGATGGTGTTTATAACATTTCCCCAGTTATGAACTGACTTTTTATTTAGTGTAATGGACTGGGGAAGGATATCTATAAAGGGGACTGGAGTTCAGAGCTGCAGAATGAGAAAATAGAGAAGAAGAAGAAATAAAATGAAAGATCAAAACACAGAATATAAATGGTGAGTTATCTTGGTAGTCCAACCTTCTGAAATAGAGCCAGTGAATAATGACACAAAGGAAAACATGAAATGAGGAGTTACATATTAATCAGAGCTCTGGGAGGGGATGAATATTCATCAGAACTCTCAAGATTTTTGGGAGGCAAGCAGCATGAGTCAGTATGGGAGGAACAGCTTGACAGAGTTAGAAAAGAAGGGTGTAGTGACAGTCACATCAATAGTTTTAGAGAAATAGAGGGGGGTTTACAAACACAGTGATGGAGTTGGCTGTTAATTAAGATATAAATGGTCATTCTGTTCCAGATTTATTTGCTTCCCATTACATTTCCTTATATATATCACAATATGTTCCAGCACCTTCTATGAAGTTTTGTCGCTTTTTTCTGTTTAAAAGGTACAGGCATCTGCTATACCAGTGTATCTTTTTATCATGTCCTATCAGTGTAGTGGGGCATAGGGAAACTTCAGTCATGGGGAACTATTTCTGTTAGCTTTCTCTTCAGATTATCTGCATGCTATCGACACTGACAGACATCTGCTGAGAAAACCTCCATGAATTTGACAATTTTATTTGCACAAAAGACCTCTCTTTTTCCAACTATATATGTATCTAATAATCCAATCTCTTGTTTGAAATGAGGTGACCACTGTTCTCCTCATTCTAACTAGATGAGTCCATTCTTTTCTGAAAGTAAGCCTTGGTGATATGTACATCCTTTCTGTAACCATCTTCTCTACAATTCTAACAGTCCTTGAACATTTATGCTCTTAGAATGCTGATAAATTGTGAATTACACATTTGACTTCTATTTTTGAAATCATCCACTTTCAGTTTTAACATTTGCACCTTCTTCTCTGACTCTGATGGTTTGCCTACTTCCACTGTAATTTTCTGTTAGCTCTGCTCATTTTCTTCCAGAGCAACAGTTCTATGCGCTTGCATTCTTCGAAGTGTATCTTGTACATGCATTACAAGCAAACAATAGGCCTCCTTATCATACATAATTAATGAAAGAAGCTCAACCATTATAAATTTCCTTCAGAATTAACCTACTTAAATTGAGTAAGTAACTTGGCTTCCACTAGTTGTGACATTCCTTCTCCTTTATCTCCAATTACTGCTGCCCCGTTCTTATGATAGCTTTATTGATTATGCTGGTGGGAGAGCAAGACAGTACAAACTAAGCTATCATTTAACCTAGTCCAGCCACATCAACTGTCCATAATTTTGTAGAAGGTTGTTGGCTTTGTGTCATATTTTTTGTCAAGCCCTTCATAAAACTTTTATTTTTTGGTAAAGACTGAGGTTTATAGTTAATCAATAGTTAGATATTAGAGTTTCAGTCTTCTCTTTCTTTGGAAAATGCATGGTGTAAAACATTGCTATGTGAACTTTATAAATGAATTAAAGTAATACTTAAAATTGTCCATATTTATTTTGAGTTTATTCCTGATTCTTGAGTAAATAGGTTGAGAGCTACAGACTGCAGTAGTTTCTGGCAAATTTATGTGTGCATAAATTTAAAAAAATCCCCGATTTTGCAGACTAATCCTGAATCTGATGTGCTGTTAAGAGTAGAAGTCAAGAGATTATCTAAATTTTTCCTTCATATGCTTTATTGGTGGACAATGAGAAAAATACATTAGTAACTTATGCTAATATGTTAGACTCAGAGGTCTGCAGGCAAACAATTCACACCTAATTTTGTTCTGATACTGGACACAAGCAAAATGGATACGGTTGTGCATAATCTTAAAGCTGACATCAAGAGCTTTAAAAACGAAATTTGTCATATTAGGCCAAATTAAGCAAATGCAAAAGAATCCATGCAATTACATTTGTATATTAATATATAATTTTCCATACAGACACACGCACACACACGGGCAAGTAAATAGCAAGATGTAGTGGTAACAAAACTCAGTAGCTTTGAACTTCACATGGCTCCTATAACATATGCAGATGTCTTTGCATCTGTATGTGTGTGTATATATATCGATCTAACTTTATAAGCAAGATCACTTTCGTTGAAACATCCATAAATCGACTTTTCAAATGTCAACTGCGCAATGTCAATGCCAAAGTCGACACTCTGTCAATCAAGAGCCATGAAATAACCTCAGCACATGCAAAATGTGAAGTAAAGGAAACAACATTTTTTTTTTTTTGCAGGGGCAAGCCCTCTTGCACCCTCATGTGGGAGCCTGTGCACACCAACGGCCCCTAAATACTAACTTCAAGATTGCACAATATCAGGTAAATGGCATATTTCACAACCTCAAGAAGAGTAGTCTCACATACCTGTCAACCATCTGTTTAGTAGACCAAATGCGTAGTCGATTAAACACGTCAACCAAAGATGGTTTAGAGCAAAGGCAGTCCAGTTATATATGTGGGAAGATTGAATATCACTGACACTATAATATGCTAACATCTAGGTGACAGATGTGCGAGTTTGCACATTTCAGGAGTTAGGGACTGTGCCCTTTCCATGACACTGTGTGATCTCAGAGTTCACATATATAATTAGTAGGGAGTGTAGGGGGAGCAATCATTCACACGGGGGTGTAGGAGGTCTTGCCTCCCTGCAAAAAAAAAAAACAATGTTTATTATCTTTTTATAGAAGCTTTCACACACAGGGGATATTTATTTATTTGTTTAAGATTTGTTATCAGGAAAGTCCCACTTGGAACAAAGCTAGTTTTAGCAGACTCCACACAGAAGGCACCCCAGCCGAGAACTGAACCAGAGAACGGCTTGCTGTGAGGTGACAATGCAACCGCTGCATTACTGCACCACTGATATTACCCGGTGAATGTATATCAGGATGCTGACATTCACTTTGTCAATGTTTTTTGGTTGTTTTGGACATTGACATTGGAGTGTTTTGAAACACAGTTATGTGTGTATGTATGTGTGTATATATATATATATATATATATATATATATATATATATATATATATATATATATGTAGATACATAATGTATACACACATACATGTGTGCATTTAAGTGTATATATAGTTTTTATATATATATATATATATATATATATATATATATATATATATATATATATATATATATATATATGTGTGTGTGTGTGTGTAGGTATTCATACAGAAATATAAATATAGCCAGTTTCCATTAGTGAGATAGTCGAGTACAGGAGCATAAAGCTACATAAAGCAAAGCACTGTGGGAACCATATGCAGATATACAGAGATGAATGTAAGACATTTAGCAGTTCCATGTGCCTTCACACTTTTTATGTACATAACATACACATAAACCACTACTGGCCACAGTCAGCTGCAAGTCATGGTCAGTGAATGCTCTACAGTCAGAGACTAGGATGAAAACCTAGAAGTTGTCCAGTGTGGATGCACAAGAATTCAAGAAAATATCAGGGCTCTAGTACCTCAGGTAGAAGAGAAAATTGGTGGTGTTGAAGAATGGAATCTCCTCAAACCAGCATGGGTGAGGACTATTGAGTAGATACACAGCCAAGCCAGGTATGCAAATAAACTTCATTTGGAAAGCTAGTGGTGGAATACAGAAGTCTGGCAAGTCACAAAAATAAAAAGTAGAGCATTAAAAAGAGGGAGCTAGAAGAGAGATGAACCAGGTTAAGAAGGAATACTAGTTGGGTAAAAGAGGTAGAGACAGCAGTTGTAACAGGAAAAAAAAAACAAGGTATCAGAGGCACTCTAAGAGCTTCTAGAAAGTGTCTCAGCAGATGGCACAAAAAATGCAATAAGATTGCAAGGCAAAAACAGAAAGAAAAAGAAGATAGTTGTCAGACACTGATTATAAAAGATGCCAGAAACAATGTGCTCACAATTCCACAGGGCATCAAAGTCAGATGGAAGGCATACTTTCAACCTACTGTACTGCCACTGACACAGCTTGTGATGAAGATGAAGAGCGCACCATAAGAACAGCACTATGGAAAATGAAGTCAGAGAAAAGTATCAAGCTCAGGTGAGGTCACAGCAGATATAACTAAGATGATGAGTGAGTGGGAGGAGGAAGAGTGAGATTTAAGGGAAGACAGGAATCAAGCAATTTATGTAATGTTGGACTGATGATAGTTATACAAAGAAAAGAAGTTGTGATGTATAAAGTTTATAACTAGGAATTTTAATATGGTTTGTTTTCTTTAATATAAATGTTTACCTATGTCCTAAGTGATTAATTCAATAAAGGTGTTAAAAAAGAGATAGATGTTAGGAGAGATAGGAGAGAAATCCCTCCATAGGGTATTCTTAGCAGTATGGAGAGAAATGCATATCCTCAATAACTGGAGAATATGCATTCTAGTGTCAGTGTACAAGAAAACAGGGGACATTCACAATTGCGGGCAGTATAGATGTATCAAGCTGCATGAAAGTTGTGGAGAAGGTGATTGATAAATGAACATGTGGAGTAGAAGAAAGTGAGATAGGACATTAGCAGTTTGGATTCAGATCAGGATGCAGCACAACTGATCCGATGTTTGCAGTTAGACAGATAGTTGAGAAGACTCTAGATATGAAGAAAGTGAATAAACAGGCATTACTAGACACGGAGAATGTATATGACACTGTCCCAAGTAATCTGATTTAGGCAGTCCTGTTGTGGTTCAAAGTCTCATAAACATTAGTAGAATTACTGCAGGCTATTTACAAGAACCAAATGACACAAATATGAACAGTGTTTAAACTATCAGTGGGATCCCCATTTGGAATGGGTGTGTATTAGGGTACAGCTATGTAATTGACTACATCAGCAAACATATCAGAGGGGACAGATTAACAAAGTTGGTGTATACAGACACTGTGGCATTGCAGGCAGACTCTGAGAAAGAACTTCAGCAAAGGATAGGGGAATGGAATGCAAAACTGAAGGCACATGTGATGAAAGAGAGTACAGATAAGTCAGCTGTAATTACAACACATTGCAGAAATCAGAAGTAGTAGAAGGAGGTGAAAATTAAGAGAGAAAGGAAAATCATGGAAGTTAACAGGATAACAGCTTTAAGTATCTGGGAAGTGTGGTTGAGGAAAAGGAAAGTTTGAATGAGGGGGACAAAACTAAAACCAGAGGGGCTGCAGCCAACTGACATAGAGTTTCAGGGGTAGTGTGCAACAGAAGGATGCCAACCAAGCTCATATGTGAGGTGTACAAAACAGCAATTGAGAAGGTGCTTGAGAAAGGTGGTAGGATGAAAAACATGGGACAGATGAAGAAATTAGTTTATCAGAGGAGAAGCACAATTAGCTCCAGTTGCAGAGAAGGTCAGACAGAACAGATTATAGTACTTTGCCTTCTGCTTTCTTACACATGTGCCCAATCTTTTGAAGAAGAGTTTGGACAGACAGGAAGATGGCAAGAGGAAATAAGTCTACAGCAATGACATGGGTGGATCATATGAAAGAAGTTCTACAACAGACTGTTAAAGAAGGTATAAGACTGGCATAGAATCAATAGAGAGATGGCGTCAGTTGACATGACACCCTGAATCCATGTAGAAAATGGGAAAAGGAGGTTGTTGATGATGGCAATAAACATATACATGTAGAAGTAGTTAATAGTAACATCTGAGTCACGTGTAGCTTATCTACTGAATAAATGTAGTGCTCTGCAGTGACTGCAGTGTAGCTCTAAAAATTACTGCATGGTAGCTCTTAGAGTAACCTAGGTGTTTCTCTTAGAATAACTGCAGTGTAGCTCTTAGAGTGACTGTAGCATAGCTCTTACAGTAACTGTAGTGTAGCTCTATGACTGCAGTGTAGATCTTAGAGTGACTGCAGTGTAGCTCAAAGAGTGACTGCAGTGTAGCTCTTAGAGTGACTGTAGTATAGCTCTTAGAGTAACTGTAGTGTAGCTCTATGACTGCAGTGTAGATCTTAGAGTGACTGCAGTGTAGCTCTTAGACTGACTATAGTGTAGCTGTAAGAGTAACTGCAGTGTAGCTCTTAGAGTGACTGCAGTGTAGCTCTTGGAGTGACTGTGTAGTGTGCTCTAGCATATAACTGTGTGTGTAGCTAGTGACTGTAGTAGTAGTGTAACTCTTAAGCGTAACTGTAGTGTAGCTCTAAGGTGACTGTAGTGTGTAGCTTAGAGTAATGTAACAATGTAGCTAACAGTGACTGTAGTGTAGTAGTTTTTGCAGTGACTAGTGGAGAGTGACAAGTGACTGCAGTGTGTAGCTCTCAGAGTGACTATAAGTATAGCTCTAAAAGCTCTTGAGTGTAAGAGTAACTGCAGTGTAGCTCTTACAGTGACTGCAGTGTAGCTCTTGGAGTGACTGTAGTGTAGCTCTTAGCATAACTGTAGTGTAGCTCTAAGAGTGACTGTAGTGTAGCTCTTAGCGTAACTGTAGTGTAGCTCTAAGAGTGACTGTAGTGTAGCTCTTAGAGTAACTGTAGTGTAGCTCTAACAGTGACTGTAGTGTAGCTTTTAGAGTGACTATAGTGTACCTCTAAGAGTGACTGCAGTGTAGCTCTTAGAGTGACTATAGTATAGCTCTAAGAGTAACTGCAGTGTAGCTCTTAGAGTGACTATAGTGTAGCTCTAAGAGTAACTGCAGTGTAGCTCTTAGAGTGACTATAGTGTAGCTCTAAGCATGACTGCAGTGTATCTCTTGGAGTGACTGTAGTGTAACTCTAAGAATGACTGTTGTGTAGCTCTAAGAGTGGCTGTATTGTAGCTCTTGGAGTGACTGTAGTGTAGCTCTAAGAATGACTGTCATGTAGCTCTTAGACTGTAGTGTAGCTCTAAGAATGACTGTCATGTAGCTCTTAGACTGTAATGTAGCTCCAACAGTGACTCCAGTGTAGCTCTTAGAGTGACTGCAGTGTAGCTCTTGGAGTGACTGTAGTGTAGCTATGCATTTAAATGTAATACATGCACAAATCATATAAAAGTCCCTTTCATTTACAAGAAACAATACAATAGTAATTTATTACAATCCATAAGCAACAGCTTTAAGTGATGCAGAGAAATGTAGCTGACATTAATTTAATTAGAGAAGTAGCAGTGCTCACTTTTTTTTAAATTTGTAACAGTGTAGCTCTAACGAATATTGGAAGTTTCCTTCAGTACTTCCATCAATAACTCTAACATGGAATTAAGTAAGCTTCAAAGATATTAAGCATTTATTTCTTAAAGACAATTGCTTTATGTTAGGACTGACTGAACCAGTAATGCCAAAAAGAGACAAAAAATGCATAAAGGCCATTTATAATAGTTGCTTTGAATAAGTTCACCTTGACTTACTCTTCACAAAACTGTGTGGGCACACTGAACAAAAAAGTCTACCAATTATTGGAAACTGCTCTGTCCCTTGAGACATGGGTCAGTATGCCTCACTTTAAGCTAAAGGCAAAAATCTACGATAGAAGGGAAATAAATATGTTAAAGGAAAATGATGTTATAAAAAATATACTACTAACACAAATATTACATATGCCAATTGTGTCGCATTACTTTATTCTAAAAAACAAAACATATTCAAATTCCCACAGAGTTATACAATAAAGGATATCAAAGGTAAATCAGCATTCAGAATACTTCTATTCTCTGAAACATAACCTTATAACATTTGAGAAAGGGATTAGTAGAAAAAATCAGTAAAGTCTAGCTCAAGCAGTGGTGTATGAAACTTTGTTAAAACTAATAGAAAGAATAATATGTTCCCCAAAGCACCCTGCAGTAACTTGCCAAATGGACTTGAACCTCCAACACACAGGGAAAGGAACAGGCTGCTGCTGTTAACCCGTCATAGAGATTTTCACAGCTGTGAAATTGCGGTTGAAGGGAAGAGATAATTCAATCCAGTCAACCCCTGTAGACCATTAATTTAAAAAAAAGGCCAATCAATACAACTTTCTGTTTCAGCCTAGATTAAAATAGTTTCATCCACAGTATCCCTTATTCTTAATTAGTCTTAAACAAACCTCTGATTATAAATTGACATGAAAGAACAGCCTTCTCCCCTGGAAGCTGTAATTAAATGTTAAAGTCTGGTCACCGCTTTCGCAGCTTGATTGAGCTTGAAACCATAATGGGATGCAGGCAGGAAAGAATAATTTAGTCATGTGATCAAACATTCATCAGCACTGTGTATGGCGTCCCTTGTCGTGTACGAAATATGGGGGAAGAAAAGAAATCTCACATCATTTATGGCATTTTGAAGTTAATGGCAATGCACTTCAATACAAAGTTGCAACAGATACATAATTTTTTACTACCTGTCAGGGTTAGACAATAGTTTGACTTATTGACTGAAGGTAAAAAAGACAGTGTGTTTTAAGAATAATTCATTATAACCAGAGCCCAATGCTCAGTATATTTGGTTTGTTATGCTTTTATTTATGTTGTTAATTTAGTTGTCCAGCTGAGAATAATTCATTATCAATAGAAACCTGGTAGAGAGAACATTGGTACTAGATACAGAATACAGCAAGTAAATTACTTTAAGACTGTTTGTGTATATATGTGTGTATATGCGCACCCATATGCAACAGGCACATATATAGCTGTATTTATAAAAAAACATTCATTTGAATTACATATCTATGCATATAACATTGATTAATTATTGACCATACCTCTTTAGACTCTGTTCAAAGCATCTGTATGTAGTCTACTAGAAAGCTACTTAGAAATAAAAAAAAAATATATACTTCTTTTTCTGATAAATAAAAATGTTTAATGTGTTCATTAGATTACCAGAAAGCAGTTGTGGTTGTTTAAGAAAAAACAGCAGTGTTGTATATCTGAGTCGCTCAGTTGATGAAACTTTTGAAGCCATGCTATTGTAATAAAGAAAACAAAATAAATGGAAATGTATTATGAGCTTGCTTGATTCTGGCTTACACCTCCTTGTGCATTACAAGTTTTCTTTATTCTTCGTTTGAACTTCTGATTTAAATTCATCCTGTGACAGCATTTTTTAAGTATGCAAAGTTAAGTTATTGTGCAAAAGTGGGATGCAATGACTAAATTTATCACATCCATATTTATATTTTTCCCACAATATTTTCTCTTGTTTCTGCGTAATGATTTTTACAGGTCTTGGTAAATTAAATTTCACAATCTCAGAGTTCTAAAGACACATACTTGCCTGCTAAATAACAGGGAGAGCTGAGGGACTGGTTGCAAAGCAACATGGGTAATTGAGAGCTGTGTTAACTGTAACTAGTTCTATTTTTTTTTAATACAACCCCTTTCCCTATGTCAGTGTGGTGCTGTTCCTTAATGCCATGGCCATTTGTGTGTCCTGCCACATGCTGTCTCCAGTTCAATTTGTAATTATACTTCCTAGGCAGTTTTGACTACGGGAATGAATAATAGTTATGCCCAGTTGTTATTTGGCTTTTTTTAAAGTTTGTGCCCAGCTTATGATTTTGATCAAATGTACTCTCAAATGTTTAATATAACAATGTTGTAATCAGACATTCTTTATTTATTCAGCTAAGTATATATTGTCCCGGTCCCCTTCAATAACACAAATCACACCAAATGACATTTGACGACCTTTATTAGATTTCCATAACATAGCTTTGATCACCAACTTTATTAATTACAACTATTCATGATATAATTGATACTAAATACAGCATAACATCCTTGTAATGTTAATCAGGGCAGCGTACCTACCCACCCTGCCCCAGTAAGCAGCATCCATATTTCTACTCGCTTTACTTATGAAGCAGCATCCCATCTCACTTCATACACCATTCATTGTAATGTTAATCAGGGCAGCGTACCTACTCACCCTGCCCAAAAAGCAGGGTCTATACCTCTGCTCACTTACTTTACTTATGAAGCAGAGTCCCAACTCAGTCCATACACCATCCATTAAATTACCATCCACCAAATAAACACCATCCTTACCTCAGCCTACTTATCTGTTCAGCAAGCTTCCTCCAACTACTCATTTCCTTTCCCCAGATCCTTGAAATGAACATCCAGACATCAGAGGGGGGACAGAAGAGGGCAAGCCTATCCCTGTTCTCCGCCAACCAGCCTGACCAGGCTGTTCCCCCTCCCTTCTACCCCAAATTGTTCAATCCACTTCCCATAAAGGAAAGGGTCAAGCCAAACATCATTTGGTGTACAATAATTACCCAGACATTACCAGCTCCTGGCAATTACCTAATGCTTACCAAAGCATCACCTGCCACTGGAGCAAAAATACTCAACCCCAACCACCAACGCTACCCAACCTCTAGCAAGGAAGACCCCAGCTAACATACAATGTGAAATTCAATTCTGCTACTCCCCAATAATTTCAAGCAAACAAGACATTACCTTGTGACTACATATTCAGCTGCACTGCTGGAAACAGAACTTCTTTCATCCCCTCCATTAGTTGCCACATTCCTCAGCCTTCAATCTTGCCTGTCAAGTTTACGTTCCTTTAGCCCATCAAGTAAAATCCAATCTGCACATCCCATCTGCCACCTCAGTGTTGTCCAATGATCCCACCGCTTGTTAGACACCAAAACATGATCATCTGGGAATGCTCTGTATCTCACCACTGGAACTCATCACACCATCATCTACAAAGAAAAGGACAAAGTAAATCCTCTAATATGTAAGGAGAAGGCTCAATCTTATACCCACCTATTCCAAACTACAGCCACCGTGTTCCAAGACCCCATGTTTCAATCCACCACATGATGCCTTCTGCACTTTAGCAATTTCCGTCCGTAACTGTTGCCCACGTGTGCTCCCCATGTGTAAACTCCTTGTTCACCACCACTTCCATTATCTGTGAATTCACTGTGTATCACCACAACTGGTACTCAGCACTCCACCATCTACAAAAAAAAAAGTAAATCCTCTAATATGTAAAGAGAAGGCTCCACCTTATACCCACCTATTCTAAATTACAGCCACAGCATTCCAAGACCCCATCTGCAAGAAAGAAAAGATATGTGAATACATAACACACATTCCAAAACAACATCCAAGAAAACCTATCCTGACAACCCAGAAAGGAATGTACCACTGCCACACACATCTATGACAAAGCAGCCATAAGTGAAG
Organism: Protopterus annectens; assembly: GCF_019279795.1. Classification (NCBI taxonomy): domain Eukaryota; kingdom Metazoa; phylum Chordata; order Ceratodontiformes; family Protopteridae; genus Protopterus; species Protopterus annectens. Next base: position 540,157,828 of record NC_056738.1, on the reverse strand, counting down.
CTATGCTTCCAATTACCTTATCAAATACCCAAAATAAACTGAACTACCAGTGCAGTATGTTAAAACTAAACCCTACACATGAAGGGACCAATCAATATCCACAACCAGATAACCTTGTTATTCCCGACTACCTCCATTAACCCCTGTATAAGCCAAGCTAAATATAATTGTAAAGCCACTTACCTAGCTCTGAACCTTCCATCTCCAAATGAGGCACACTAACCAACATATATATGAACAGCTAGGAGCCACTTATTTAGCTTTTTTTTAAGCCACTCATTCCCTCATTCATGCTGGCTACCTGGATGTGCCGCCAGACACCACCCTGGGAAAACATTCACTTTATGCCCTCCAACAACAACATTGATACCACTGAAATGTTGGACCCATTCCAATCCCACATGTACACTCCTAGACGTTCACCTCCATCAAAGGACTCTGACTGAAGAGATGGAAAACTCAACCTATGCACACTGAATCCAAGCTTACATTTCTGTTTTTTTTTATAACCTATACAGAGTTCTGCAGCCCCAGTGCCTTCAGCCCCCCCCCCCAAAAAAAAAAAAAAACTTCTCAGTCTGACTGGAAAATATATAGATTTTATTATTTGTAGTCTCAAAATATTATTTGCCATTTTTTTTTTTATAGCTAATAACATTTTCAGCACATTCAATATCCTACGAATAAGGTGGTATAACTGTTAATGTCTGTCAAGTCAGCATCAGAATGTACTAATATACTAATTTATACATTATAAAATATCCTAAAAAGTTTCTAAATTATATTTAAATGTTAGAGCTATCAGTGAAACCATGGATTGAAGGACTGAATAATTGAATTCTTAACTGATTTTATTTTGTTTACTGGAAATGTCAAACTGAACAAATCCATTTATTTACAGTAGTGACCTAGGGAGAAATGGTCCAGTTTAACAAAACTACATTGGACCCCACTGACATTAAATTCGTAACCTCCCTTTCCACCAAATGTATCAAGCACTACCCTTATGGCTTATAAATTGCCAACACAACCAGATTTGCTTTAACATACCCTCTCTGAAAAATTTAAAGTCCGAAACTCAGATGTACTTCACCGCCCAGAGCCCAGCTCTCAACCTTCCATTTCCAAAATGAGGAACACTAGCATTTGAATTGTGGAACAAATAGGAAAATGAGTAAAACATTCTAATGGCTTACTAACAACTTCAGCTAGAAAGGTCATAGGATGGTTAAAATTTGCAGACCCCCCCTTGCACTACTGCAGCCCTCAAAGCACTCACACCCACCTTGAGGAAACATTCCATCTCTCCCCATTGAAAACAGGCTCCCCCTGGCCCAATGGACCATCCTGGCAAATAAACTGTAAAATAAATCAATAACTAACATACAAGTTTGATCAGTTACAAAATACAGCCCAACATATATGCATACATCCGGCAGGACCCACCGTTGATGCACCCCCAACACAAATAGCCCCACAATTCTTCTTTTTTCTTTCTCCTTTTTTTTCTCTTCCCATTCAACTCAAACATCTGAACAGATCAGTGTGATGGCCAGAGAACGCAAAAGAACCAGGGACAAATGCTAACTCAGGGATACCCTCAAAATGCTAGTGCCATCAACTTGAGAGATGGACAGAATCAGAACATATGCACCAATATACACCCACCGAAGCAAGAGCAGTCCACAACCCCCTCATTCAGTGCAATTCACCACCTCTTCTTCAGAACTCACCAGCCTCCAAAAGCTAGCCGCAGTAAGGAATAAGAGAGAAAAACTAAAATTTGAATCAAATCGAAGACGTCCCTGAAAATCAGAGAGAGGCCAGAGGCAAGGCACCACCACAGACCCAGAAGCATCTCCACACACACACAAAATCTGCCACCACTCGCAGGCCCCAGACCTTGAGCACCGAGTAGCCACACTACCTCTCAACAACATGACAGCCAGCAAAAGCAGTGCTAGATCTCAACACCCCACCTCCATGTATGCTCCCAGACCCCAGAAGAAACCAGAAAGAAGCCATCCATGCTGCCGAGAAGCATGCCCTGACCCGTCAATCACTCCGGATCAATCACTCCAGACCGTGGACCAAAATCAGTGATCAACAATTGCTGAAAAACACAATGGCAGCCAACCCAAAACATGAGTGCCCAGTCCAAAACACTCTCAACACCCATTAAATGCAACATGAAGCACCACTGTACCATCACACCATCAAAACCTACCTCCCATGCCATGTCCGATCAAGAATTCTGGTGCAAGGTATTCGCTGAGCAACAAAATACCATGCACACTTGAAGCTGCATCCAAACAAGCAGACAACCAACCTGTAAAATCGAGGAACCACTCAGCGTCCCACAAAATAATGTCAGCGTGAGCACACTTGGCCAAGAACCAAGAGGGGTGTGTGGAAACGAACCATCCAACTGTGGCACAACAACAGGGCCCGTGTCAGCACATGGCCATCTAACCTGCCAGCAGCAACCTCACAGCATGTCCACACACAATACACAGCCCACGCTCGTATCATGATGAAGCAATACAAGCAAAAACCACCTGTCAACCCTCCCCCCAAAGCCTCCCATGGTGAAGCCAACATTCCTCTTCTCTTGGCCTTTCCTGGCCAGGGGTCGATACAGCAAAACTCCGGTCCGCCAACAACCGGCAGTAAATTTCCATGGGTGCTGAGGCGCCAGCCCGACGCCCAACCACCAATGAAGAAACAGAACCCCCGACATCTGTGGCTCCCCATGCCACACACCCAGGTCACATACAGGACTGGTCCCCAGCACCGATACACTACCAAAGTCAACAAATCCCAAGACAGAACATCCAGTAAGCAAAAACCACCTGACGGGAAAAATCAAAGTGGGCGGGACAGCCATCTTCACACTGCTGATCAATGACAGAAGGCGACGAACCACAGAAATACATCTCAGCACCACTCACTAAAGGATCTCCATGTAGAAACCATGTCCTCCACCGCTACCCAGCGGCTCAGCCACCATGATACCAATCATACATCCCTCATCTTCAGCAAGTACAAAGACATTCTCTGCAATGTGAACACCCATACACAACACTAGCCTAGCTTAAAAACAACTCAAAACAAGACAAATCCATTTTAACATGCAGCAAAATACATAGAACAGGTTGATTTTTTTTTCTTTCCTCCCTTTTCTCTGTGCATAATAATAACAAGATCTGTCCACCTGAGACTGCCCTCCCCCAGGGCGAGGCAACGGACAAGCAACATTTGGGCTAGACCAAACCCACTGCTCCAGATCTAAGACCCAGATATCACCGCTCACCCGCTTCGATCCTAAAGTTGAACCAAACAACTCATCTGAAACCTCCACTTGAAAACCATGGGTCGGCCACACTTGGCCACACTCCCCCAACTGTCACCACGCATGTGCAGCAACCCCCATCACTCCAACCCACTCAGAGCCCACGAAAGACCATCCGCAGCCTCCACCCAGGAAAACACCCCAAAATGAGCATGGCAAACAGACCCCACCAGTGAATCCTCCATCCGATCGAAACAGCAGGCATACAACCCAACCCACCACCCCTGAAGCTCCCACCCCCACAATGATTACAGCAACAGAGGAGCCAGCTCCACAACACAACACGCTGACATGATAATATTATCATCATGCAGCTGAAAGTTGCTGCCAATTCACCAACCACAATGCCTAAACAAACCCAAGCAGAAAACAGCAGCATCTCCTCAGCACACCCAACACGACTCCCAGCAAACCAATCAAAAACCATCCAACCTGCCCAAAGCCTGCATCCTCCCCAGCCTGAAACCCCCCCAAAAACAGAACAAATACTGGGCCTGCTAGGATATCAGCATCCTGCTACAGAATTTTAAGAGATGGGATGTGTCCTGCTTGCTACCCGTACTGCTTAATTTCACTAATGGTTGTTACAGCATGAACGTGTGCAGGGATATGTCGACTCAGTGCCTCACCAGATGGTGATGATGTGGTCATCCAAAATTATACCTTCAGTGTTAGTCTCCTCTATCACCTACTCTAATAGCTATGCTACTAAACATTTGACATGATCTTAATGTGCAAAAAATCCAAACAATTTTAAATGGTTTGATCATCTCAGTGAAACTGTAATAAATACAGTCATTTTCTACCATTTCTAGCTGGTAACTACCAATTAGTGTCAAGTGGAGGATTTAGGTTACTTTTCCTAAGATGAAAATTCTTTCATCTTCTATGTGCAAACAACCCTGCCTTAAAATATTACAAACACACAAGGAGATTGCAGGGTCACAACTGGTTTGTGGGACTTAAGCCATGTTTGTTTTAGCATACATACACTTCGATATCGGTTACTAAGCAGTGAACGTAGAAGCTTCATTTTGTTACTGACACTCGATAGATAATTTGTGCAACTTATAACAAAAAAGAGTCATTAGGATCTGTCTGAATTTTGTTGGCTAACCAACGCCCAGAGTTAACATTATACATCTCAACTTCTTTGCTGAAGAATTCTTGACAAAGCTAGAAATAATGGAAGGACAAAAAACTTGAAATCTGAAAGGATTTTTAAACTGTATTGTAATTCACTTAAAAAGTTAATTAAACAGGTTTTGCATCAACAGGCATTTTCTAAGCAATAAAAAGTATGAAACTTTAATGACTGACATTGTTTCTAGTATGTTTACAATAATTAAAATTATTACATGTATTCATTCCCTAAAAAGTACATGTACTCGAACTATTTTTAATATCTATATAAAAATATTCTTTCAAAATGTTTACCCCTTTTGCTCACAAAGATAGGGGCCTCAACTATTATTTTATTGATCTATTTTATTTTGTGACCAAAAAGGGTAACAATTTGAAATTATGAAATTCATTTATTTGATGGCTTCCACTGTAAATCCTAATGTGTGGTATATGTGGTGTAATGTGGGCTTTGTCCCACATTTTACATAGGAATAACTATTAGTTTTTTTCTAGGCTCTATAAGCATTTAAGAGCAGTAGAAAAAACAAGAATTACTTAATGCCTTAGGTAGGCATGTGACTTTGTGTCATTCTAAAGTTTTGTTATAAATTTTCCATAAAAGATCAGGTCAGAAATTATGATTCCAGGTGGGATGCTACGGAAGAGCTTGATTGGAAGGAATATTATTGGCAGATCAGGCTTAATGCCTGTGTATAGCTAGGGATTAATGATATAAAGAATGTCAAAGTAGTTCTCAAAAGGAAGGGGTTAAAGCACTGAAGTGGTAGAGTTATGTGATTTTTAATTAACATATTTATTCTTGGTGTGCTTGATTATGCAACTTCATTTGATGAAGTTAATTTTGAATGGAAGCACTTTGGCTTTGTATATGAAAGGCAACAAGTTATGTACAAAGATTTATAAAAAAAACAGTGCAAAGTAATAGTTTCTTGCATTATAATAGTATGCATAGTGGTAGGCCTAAAAATAATATTGTTGACAGCCAGTTTGATAAGGTAAGCAAATTAACTTATGAAGCAAATTAACTTATGTAAAAGTATATTCACATTTTCATGTTTTCATGTACGAGCACTTACGTAAATGTATATTTCACATTTTTGCATATACGCACTTATGTAAACATATATTTCATATTTTGGTGTCACATTCTACCACTTGACCATTTTGCCAAGATTCTTAAAGAAAATATTTATTTATTTATTGAGATTTGATTACTGGGAAGGCCTATTTTCTGCAGATAAGCAGCTTTGTGTTAAATCTTATTTTTCTGCTCAATAACATTTCAGCAGGTGAAGTAGTATCTGGCCATGGCATAATTTAATAACTTAAGTATATTTCTAGTTGCTTTCTTCTCAAGGCATCCACTGGTCATGTTTTTCATTTATTTGAGATGTTTGTACTGGTTGATCTGCTAATAAATTTGATGAAGGCTTTTAGGGAGCATAAGTGATGTAAATATATTTTTTCTTTAGAAATTATATTAAGTTCTTTAATTAAAATGAGGCTGCACTGATAAAGATGCCTCTTTGGCTGATATGATCCTTTCTGGTATTCTGTAAGTGCTGAAACCTATCCATAATCTTCTCCAACTCCATTGCCTGTGATTACAAGTTCCACTTCGTAAATGCAACCATCTCATTCTCTACTGACGACAAAAGTCCCATCACTCCTTTCTCACTCATTGTGTGCAACACTTTCAACCTATTCCTGCAGTTACAATTAAATTCTGTTTTCAAGCTGAAACAGACATTAGCTTCAGATAATCTAGCCTCTGTATAACTCAGATTAGCAGCTGATGTTATAGCCAGTACTGTTTACATTATAATAAATAAATCCATTCAAGAATCTTATTTCCCCCTTTGTTGTAAGCAAGCCTATATTCTACCCATCTATAAAACAAGATCATCAATAGAACTAACCAGTTTTAGGCCATTTGCTATCCTCTCCCCCTTGTAAAAGATCAAGGAAATATCCAGTCACAACCAGCTCCTACACAATCCACTCATATCCACATCCCAATATGGTTTCAGCCACTCTTATTGTACCAATACTGCATTATTATCAGTCGTTAATACTATCCATTACCACAAAACTAGTAACAATCTAGATTCAACTGTCTGTCTTGACCCGTCAAAAGCTTTTTATACAGTTTCCCACCCAAAACTTCTCTAGAAACTCTTACAACTAGGTCTCCACTCTCTTTCTTTGTTTTTCTTTACCTCTCAACAGGACACTGAATGCTCAATGGTTAGATGCTATCTCTCAGTTAATCTCATACCACTGGCCATCCCACAGTGCTTTATATTATGTCTCTTGCTTTCATCAGTGACCTTGCTCTGCACTCACCAAATGCTGCATTATACAGTACTGTGATGACTACACCATAATCTATGCTACTAAGAACCTTACAGAACTCCAATCTTCAATTCAAGCATCTTTGACATCTATTTTCTGGCTTGTTAAATTTGATTTCTACATTAGTAACTGTATTTAGAGCACAACCTAGAGCTGTTTACTGAATTTCCTGTTTGCACTTATTTTTAAAATCGTTTTTTTCTCAAAACTTGCATTTTATCTGTCTTTGGCCTAGCACTCTTGTGTGGGGTCATTTACTGCACTGTTATAACTTGTTGATACTTGTTAACCTCTGCTATCTCTGAAAAAACAAAAAATAAAAATCTTGCTTTTTTCCCACTTTTCTGAGATTTAAAAAAGTTCAGTTACAGGCTTGCTGTTCTTGAACTGTTTGTAAGTTTCTGTGAGGCCATTTTTTGCTCGGGCTAAAGGAAAGTCTCTCTGTTGATCAGTGGCAGTGAAAAACATTGAACAGCCTGCCTGCCCCTGTGGGAGTGGTTACTGACTTGAAACTGTAGTTTTATTGGCCATTTTGGGTCAATTCCAAAACTCCTTCATCTTCCTCTCTTAAAACCCTCTTTTGCGCGGTTTTGCGCGTTTTTGAGCATAGCGCAACAACGGGCAGCACCGCCTAATTGGGTTTAAACTATTCCTAGCTCCACAAAGTCTGCTCTTCACTTTTTCCCTTAGAACTGCTCTATCTCTCAATGTAAACACCATATTCTCATTCTAAGGCCCTTCACTGGTAAAATTAAGTAATCCTACAAGTTAGCACTATTAAACCATAAGCACTACTTACTCTTATACTCTCTACGATTACCCTGTCCTCTACTGGTCCGTCTTAAATTCAGTTTCCCTGTTACTTTAGCATGTCCAAAGGTCAGTCAATGGTTTCCTCTCCAGTCCAGCTGGTGAATCTGGGAATTTTGAGGCAATGTTACAACTGTCTCATGTACACGGACAACCCTCTCCTCCCCCAAACAGGTTCAAATATATGTGAGAGATGCAACTATTTAGCCAAACTGGAGGCTGAGCTCTCTCATCACAAAACTGGTGTAACCAGTCAGGAGGAGACGGTAACCTCACACAACACAATTCCAGTATCACATAGTCCCACCACATCAGCGAACCAAACACATAAATACACAAAAACATACTCAGAGGCTCTAAATAATAATCTACCTAAGCAACAGAGACCTCCAAAGCAGACATTCAAACAAATGCTACCTCAAAACAAAACACACACAACACATAACCCACAAAGTCAGTGTGCCAAGCAGCCACAGCTCTTAAGGCTGAATAACACACCTGATACTCTTGTTATAGGTGACTCTATTGTCAGACACACTGACTTCCCACTCACCAGGCTGAATAAAGAAAAGGTCACGGTGAGCTGCCTGTCGGGTGCTAGGATCCGACACATAACACGAGCACTCAGGTCACTCCAAAGCAAATACAAATATGACTCAGTCATTGTACATGCTGGTGTGAATGACCTGAGACGTACCTCCCTGGACTACATGAAAAGAGACATAGAGGAGCTCTCTGATCATGTAGCCCAGGCTGGTATAACCCTGACCTTGAGCAGCATCTTACCCTCACCTAGAATGATGCCACAGTACAAAGACAAAATGATCGATTATAATAATTGGCTAAAATTTTGGTATCATTCAAAGGGGATCCAGTGTCTGTCAGCCTGGGATGACATGCTCGACAAGCCACGTTGCTTCGCTAGGGACGGCTTGCACCTGTCACCACTGGGCTTTCGGATATTGGCAAAGGCTCTTGCCACCCCATAGTGCCTTTTTTAGGCAAGGCTCAAAAGTCAAACCCACCCCCATAGACAGCACAAGGAACAAGAAACTAAGGGTAATGCTGCTAAATGCCAGAAGTCTTAACCTCAAGATGCACACACTCGAAGCTCTCCTCAGTATGGAGAACATCGATATCTGTGCAGTGACAGAAACCTGGTTCAAGGCTCCAGAGAGCACCCCAGCACTACCAGGCTATACCTCGTATCATGCTTTTCGGCCCCAAAACCCGGACAGAACCACAAAAGGAGGGGGAGTTTCCATATTTATCAAGGATATCCTCACCTCCAGGTTAGTGGCATTGCACGAAGTATCGGAGACCATCCATGTGCAACTAACAATGGGCAAAACTGCTTTTCAGTTTATAGCATCCTACAGACCACCCTCTCAAAGTCAGGAATCCCATTTGGCTTTCCTGAAAACATTGGAGAACATGAAGATCTCTCCGAACACCATTATATTGGGTGACTTCAACTACCCAAACATTGACTGGGAGCACTACTCAAGCCCCAGCACCTTAGCCCAAAGATTCCTGGAAATTATAAACTCAAATGCTATGGAACAACTAGTCACCACTCCCACAAGAGGGGACAACATACTAGACCTGATCATTACCAACATGGGGACTCTATGCTCCACACCAGAAGTATATCCCTCATTGGTAAGATCAGACCATAAATTAATTTCACTGGATGTCCACATCCTGACCCCAACCCCAGCCCAGAAAACAACAGTGAAAAACTTCTCAAAAGCGAACTTCTCACTTCTCAAAACTGAAGTGGAATCCTTCAAGGCCCCAGGGCCAGTGGAAACTACAGCCCAAACTGCAGAATCCTATATAAATGCATTCTACGGACATCTCCAGGAATGCATGGATCATGCTATCCCAAACAAAACCAAGACCCAATCATCCAAAGGCAGGTGTCCAGTCTGGTGGACCCCTGCCATAAATAAACTGTACAACAGAAGGAGGAAGCTACTACATGATAGAGCAAAATCCCTAATAGGGAAGGCATCTCTGATCAGTACTAGCAAAAAATTACGATCCCTCATAAAATCATCCAAGGCCAGCTTCGAGAGAAAAATTGCACAGGACACCAAAGACAATCATAAGGCTTTTTTCAGTTATGTTAGAAACCTGGGATGCAACTCCCAGACTTGTTCTGAGTTGATTCTAAACGACAAAAAATACACTGAACCCACAGACATCGCCAATATCCTGGCAGACAGGTTCAGTGCAAACTCCCCCCCCCCCATCAAAAGAGCAAGTATCTATCCCGGCAGAGGGCTGCCTCCCAAACATCTCAGATGCTCAGGTGAAGGCTGCCCTCCACAAAGCAAAAAACACTGCTTCCATGGGACCAGATGGTGTCCCAGGTTGCATCCTACATGAACTACAAGAGGAACTAATCCCTCAAATAAAACAGCCATATGATCTCAGCCTCACTACAGGATATGTGCTCACAGAATGGTGTACAGCAACAGTGGTCCCACTCCACAAAGGTGGAGCCTCTACAGACCCTGGAAACTATTGCCCCATAAGCCTGACTAGCTTAGTCTGCAAGACTATGGAGAGGATCATCATGGAGCTCATAAGCAAAGACATTGGGGACCTATAGACACTAGATCCTACCAAGTTTGGCTTTGTCAAGGGCAGATCCTGCCTTTTGAACCTGGTTGACTTCTTTGAAACAGTCACCAAAGCCATAGATGAAGGGAAGGTAGTCCACACAGCCTATCTGGACCTTGCAAAGGCATTTGACACAATACCCCACTCAGGCATCATAGATAAGCTATCCAGCTTAAATATAAACCCCTATGTCACAAGATGGGTCACAAACTGGCTCAAAGACAGAACCCACAGAGTGAGAGTTGCTGGAGCCATGTCAGACTTTAAACCGGTCACAAGTGGCATCCCACAGGGTTCTGTCCTGGGACCACTCTTGTTCGGTATATACTTTTCTGAGGTACAGGCAAACGTGGGAGGACTATGGCTCACCAAGTTCGCAGATGACTGCAAACTGGGCGCCATAATCAACTCTCCAGCTGACACAAACATCCTTCTAAAAGGTCTCACAGAGACAGATAACTGGTGCCAGCACCATGGTTTAAAGCTAAATGCCAAAAAATGTATAGTCATACCCTTTGGCAAAAACAATGTGCCCACAAATTACCACATAGGCGGAAACCCATTAAGTACAGAGAAAGTTATTAGGGACCTGGGGACCCAAGTTGATAGCAATCTCTCCTTTGAAAACCACATTGCCAAAGTGGTTAGAAAGACCTTCTACATAGCCCACCTCATCACGAAGGGTTTCACATCTAGATCAACAGAGGTAATCGTGCCCCTTTATTCATCCCTCATCAGGCCCATCATAGAATACAATGCCCCTTTTGGGATGTACCTTACCCGACACTTGCAGCAATTAGAAAGACCCCAAAAGTATCTCACCAAGAGGATCAAGGGTCTCAAACAGATGCCATATGCTGCTCGGTTAAAGAAACTCCAGCTGTACTCAGCTGCATACCGCCTACCTTGAGGCGATCTATGCCTCACATACAAAGCTATGTCAAATCCAGAATTAATGGACATGCTCTACCTCAGTAAATCTAAATCCCTTAGAGCCACATCGAGGGACTTGAACCTCAGCACAGAAATAAATAGAACTTGCTGGAGGGACAGGTTCATAACCCAGAGGCTCCCTTCGCTCTGGAATAGAATTCCAGTTCATGTGAGGCAGAGCACCTCACTGAATCTCTTCAAGAAGAATCTCGATAAGTGGATGGGGGATCGTAGGTTTGTCCCAGGGATTACTCCCGTGTCACTATTAGACAGAGGCACAGTAAACTAAACCTTAAAAAGGGCACAGTATACTCAAATCAAAGGGTGGTGTAAGCCATACAGAATCGGGCTAGGCTTATAATTGCCCCAGGGCAGATAGCCTAGTATGAACCTCTGAACCTATTGAAACATAGGTTCATAGGTTCATACTAGGCTATCTGCCCAAGGGCATTTATAAGCCTAGCCCATAGTTATTTGGCTTTCGCCACCCCTTTAGTTTGAATAAAAACTATGCCTATTATTTTGCTGTGCCTCTGTCAAGCAGTGACACTGAAGTAATCCCTGGGGTATATCTGCGATCCCCCATCCATTGGTCAAGATTCCTCTTGAACAAGGCCAGCGAGGTGCTCTGCCTCACTTGTACCGGGATTTTGTTCCACAGCATAGGGAGTCTCTGTGTGATGAATCTGTCCCTCCAGCATGTTCTATTAATAACCGTGTCAAGGTTTAAGTCTCCCGCCCTTGTGGTTCTGAGGGATCTAGATTTTTTGAGGTGAAGCATATTCATCAAATCAGGGTTTGACATGGCCTTATATGTCAGGCACAGGTCACCTCTGAGCAAGCGGTATGAGACTGAATAGAGCTGGAGTTCTTTCAGTCGGGCAGCATAAGACATATTTTTGAGACCCTTTATCCTTTTGGTGAGGAACTTTTGGGGCCTTTCCAGCTGCTGCAGGTGTCTGGTCAGATACATTCCGAATGGGGCATTGTACTCAATCATAGGTCTAATGAGTGATGAGTACAGGGCGATGACCTCCCTTGATCTAGATGTGAATCCCTTCATGATCAGGTGGGCAATGTAGAAGGTTTTCCTAACTACTTTAGCAACATGAGTGTCAAACAAAAGGCTACTGTCAACCTGGGTCCCCAGATCCCTGATGACTTCTTCTGTGCTCAGTGGATTGCCACCTATATGGTAGCTATGGGTAACCTTGTTTTTCCCGAAGGGTATGACTATGCATTTCTTGGCATTTAACTTTAGGCCATGGCTCTGGCACCAGTTATCCGTTTCTGTGAGGCCCTTCTGAAGGATATCTGTGTCAGATGTGTTTTCGACTATGGCCCAGTTTGCAGTCATCTGCAAACTTTGTCAGCCATAACCCTCCTGTGTTTGCTTGTACTTCAGAAAAGTAGATGCCGAACAAGAGTGGACCCAGGACTGAGCCCTGTGGGACACCACTTGTGACAGGCTTTGAGTCTGACATGGCTCCAGCAACTCTGACCCTGTGGGTTCTGTCACTTAGCCAGTTTGCAACCCATCTTGTGATGTATGGGTTTACATTCAAGCTGATGAGTTTTCGATGATACCTGAGTGGGGTATTGTGTCGAAGGCCTTTGCCAGGTCAAGGTAGGCTGTATGGACTGCCTTTCCCTCATCAATGACCTTGGTGACTGTCTCGAAAAAGTCAACCAAGTTTAAAAGGCATGATCTGCCTTTGACAAAGCCAAACTGGGTTGGATCCAAAGTCTGCAAGTTCCCTATGTCTTTATTTATGAGTTCCATTATGATCCTCTCCATGGCTTTGCAGATAAGGCTTGTCAAGCTAATGGGACGGTAATTTCCAGGGTCGGTGGAGGCACCGCCTTGTGAAGTGGGACCACAGTCACCGTCGCCACTCCTTGGGTACGTATCCTGAGGTGAGGCTAAGATTAAACAGCTGTCCTAACTGCGGGTTTAATTCCTCATTGAGTTCATGGAGCACACAGCTGGGGACACCATCCGGTCCCATGGATGCTGTGTTTTTTGCTTTGGAGAGAGCAGCTCTCACCTGGGCGTTGGAGATGTTTGGGGGGCTACAATCCTCTGGTATAGATATCTCTCCTTTTGGGGGGGGGAGAAGTTTGCACTGAACCTGTCAGCCAGTATGTTGGCAATGTGTGTAGGTTCAGTAATCTTCACATCATTTTGAACTAATTCTGAGCATATCTGGGAGTTTCCTCCTAGGTTTCTAACATAGCTAAAGAAGGCCTTATGATTGTCTTTTGAGTCCTTGGCGATCTTTCTCTCAAAATTTGCCTTGGATGATTTTATGAGAGCTCTTAGTTTTTTACTTATAATGATCAAAGGTGTTTTACCTTTCAAGGATTTTGCTCTATCTTGTAGTAGCTTCCTCCTTTTGTTGTAGAGCTTGTTTATGGCTGGGGTCCACCAGACTGGATGCTTGCCTTTGGTACAAAGAGTCTTAGTTTTGTTTGGGATTGCCTGATCCATGCAGTCCTGTAGGTGCTGGTAGAAGGCATTTGTAAGTGATTCAGCGGTTTGAGTAATGTTTACCACTGGCTCAGGGGCCTTAAAGGAGACCACACTAGTTTTTAGAAGTGTGAAGTCGGCTTTTGAGAAGTTTTTCACTGTGGTCTTTTTTGTTTCAGGTGGGGGGGGGATGAGGACCTCCAGCGAGATTAGTTTATGATCTGATCTCACCAGTGAGGGGTATACTTCCGGTGTTGAACATTGTGATCCCATGTTCGTGATGATGAGATCAAGTATGTTTTCTCCTCTTGTGGGGATGGTGACTAGTTGTTCCATGGCATTTGAGTTTATGAACTCCAGGAACCTTTGGGCTAGACTGTTTAGGCTTGAGTAGTGTTCCCAGTCTATATTAGGGTAGTTGAAGTCACCTAGTATGATAGTGTTTGGAGATACATTTATCCCCTCCATTGTTTTCAGGAAGGCCATGTGAGGTTCCTGAGTTTGAGAGGGTGGCCTGTAACATGCTACAAATTGCAGAGCAGTCTTGCCTATGGTTAATTGCACCTGGATGGTCTCCGATGCATCGTGCATTGCCACCAACCTTGAGGTGTGGGTGTCCTTTATGAATATGGACACCCCCCCTCCTTTCTTGGTGTTGTCCGGATTTTGGGGCGGGCATGATATGAGGTGAAACCTGCTAGTGCTGGGGTGCTCTCAGGAGCCTTGAACCAGGTTTCTGTCACAGCACAGACATCGATGTTCTCCATACTGAGAAGGGCCTCGAGTGCGTGCATCTTGAGATTGAGACTTCTGGCATTGAGCAGCATTACCCTTAGTTTTTTTACTTTTGTGTTCTAGGGTGGTAGGTTTAGAGTTTGAGCCTTGCCTAAAAAGGCACTATGGGGGTGGCAAGAGCCTTTGCCAATATCCAGAAGCCTAGGGTGACAGGTGCAAGCCGTCCTTGCGAAGCAGCGTGGCTTGTCCAGCATTTCATCCCAGGCAGACCGACATTAGATCCCCTTTGAATGACACCAGAATTTAAGCCAATTATTAAAGCTGATCATCTTATCACTGTATTGTGGCATCATTCTAGGTGAAGGTAGGATACTGCTCAAGGTCAGGGTCATACCTGCCTGGGCTACATAATCAGAGAGCTCCTCAATGTCTCTTTTCATGTAGTCCAAGGAGGTACATCTCAGGTCGTTGACACCAGCGTGGACAATGACTGAGTCGTACTTGTACCTGCTGTTGAGAGACCTGAGTGCTTGTGTTATGTGGCGGATTCTAGCCCGACAGGCAGCTTACTGTGACCTTCTCCTTACTCAGTCTGGTGAGCGGGACGTCAGTGTGTCTGACTATGGAGTCACCTATGACAAGTATGTTTGGTGTTGTATTTGGCCTTAAGGGCAGTGACTGCTTTGCACACTGATTTTGTTGTTTATGTGTTGTTTGTGTGGTGTATTGAGTTTGCAGTTGCTTGGGTGTCTGCTTTGGAGGCCTCTGCTGTTTAGGTAAATTTTTACTCAGAGCCTCCGAGTATGTCTTAGTGTGTTTATGTGTTTGATTCAGTGGTGTGGTTGAGTTATGTGAGACTGGTATTGTGGTGTGAGTAGTTGCCTTCTCCTCCTGCCTGGTCTTGCCAGTCCTGAGTTGAGAGAGCTCAGCCTCCAGTCTGGCTAAATAGCTGCATCTCTCACAAGTGTTAGTGTTACATGGGAGGAGGAGATGGTTGTCCGTGTACATGAGGCAATTGTAACATTGTCTCAGAATTCCCAGATTCACCAAATGGGCAGGAGAGGACGCCAGCATCTGACCCTTCGACATGCTAGAAAGAATTATGAGTTGGTATGAGACAGAAAAGTAGTGGGCTTAGCAGGAAGTGGGCACTCCTGGGGGTTTTGCTAGTAAGAGATTTGTATAATATAGGAGTGCTTGACCTGCAAAGAGAATGCTTATAAGACAAGGGATATGCTTATAAGACAAGTGCTGAGCTTTTGAGAAGAAAAAGCTATTTGGAACAAGTGCTGCACTTTTAGTGTAGGTGTAAACTGTTTAGGTTCCTAACAGAGCAGTTCTAAGGGAAAAATTGAAGAACAGACTTTCTGGAGCTAGAAAGAGTTTAACCTTGTTTAACCGGCTGCCGATGCTGCTCTAGTGGCAACTCCGCTAAATCGTGCTAAAGCACGTTAAAGCGTGCTTGATAGCAGGGGCTGGAAAGAAGCAGGAATAGACCCAAAGGGAAAATAAAACTGCAGTTTCAAGTCAGTAACCACCTCTACGGGGCAGGGAAGCTGCTCAATGTTAGTCACTGCCACTGATGAACAGAGACCCTCCTTCAGCCCAAGCAAAATGGCCTCACAGAAACTTTCAAACAGTTCAGGAACAGCAAGCCTGTAACTGAACTTTTAACTCTCAGAAAAGTGGGAAAAAGCAAGATTTTTTTTTGTTTTGTTTTACAGAGATAGCAGAGGTTCACAAGTAATATCAAGTTATAACAGTGCAGTAAATGACCCCACACAAGAGTGCTAGGTCAAGGACAGAAAATATGCAAGTTTTAAGAAAAAAACGATTTAAAATTAAGTGCAAACAGGAAATTCAGCAAACAGCTTTTGGTTGTGCTCTAAATACAGCTACTAATACAGAAATCAAGTTTAACAAGCCAGAAAATGCTCAAGCTAGGCAGCTATGCAGAAAAACTTAGCAAATAAACAGAGAAAAAATACTTAAAATCTCAAAAGTGGCTCCCTTCTTCTCTCAGCGTTTTTTCCTCTTGGAGGGTGCTTCACCAACAGCCAACAAGCCTGAAAAGACGCTCAAACCATTATGACCATTTATTGTCCCATAATTTTTTAATTTTGGGATGTTTGTTTACTACAATATTTTGGTAGCATGACATGAACACTGCTTTTCACCATTCAACAGTGTGAATAAATCTTTCAGATCTCATTTACACAAGTTACTCTACCTATTTTTCATTCAGAAAAGATTAATGTTTTGAAAATTAACATTTTACCGTGCTTACTTTACATGCTATAGACTCTTCCTAACTTCCTTTGCAAAGAATGATAGTCATGTAAAATTTAATAGGTCTGACAATTTTCTGGAAAACAAATTGATGCTGCATTCATTATACTTTATTACCCAGTCTCCGAGCAAGGTGTTCAGGCTTTCAGTTTTGGGGTGCATGAATGCAGCCATTCTCACAACTACTGACAAGTACGCTAAAAAGATACATTTTTCTTCCATTTAACCAAGAATGAAAAAAAGACTTTTTAGTCTTAACACAAAATTAGTATGGAGATTATCTTCCACATAATGCTTTGCAGAGCCATAGCTGGTTTCACTAAGCATCTGATGTCAGTCCTCAGTCTGACACCCCACCCCTCAGGTCTAAGCTGTAGAGCAAAAAACAAACTCGTTCATGTTTATAAGAACTGCAGGACGTTTCTTGAGTTACAACTTACCACACACAAAGGGCTGAAGCATGGAAATGACTACAGGAACTGCACTTCTTCACAAAGTGGCATCTCTTGATTGGCCCCCTAACATCTTGCACAAAGGTCAGTTGGCTCCTGTGCCCCACCCTAGTTATTAATCTGGCAGTTTCTCAATATACTACCACAGTAGTAATTTCAGTGAAAGTGTAGATTTATCTTTGTTACTTTTTAAGCTTTGAACTAAAAGTTGATATTGGTCAACCAAATGTTTACAACTTTAATTTGAAATGCACTTGAACCTCCAAAAGGCCTTATTTTCCCAAATTATAGTTTGACAATTATCTGACTAATAAAATGAGGAAAACTGTTGAGGCATGGTGAATTGAATTTTTAAATGACTGTATTTTCTGCCATCATTATCAGTTGAAACAAAGGGTCCCTATTAAATCAGTGAACGCTTGAAGTAGCAAACCCTGTTTAATCCACCCATTCTAATCGAAATGACGAAATCCTGAATGCATGGAAAAGCGATTTTTTTCCGAGGGAAAAAAAAATCACTGGGCCATTTTTAGGACTTTGCCATTTCCTCCACTGTGGTGCAATCTCGAAGTTGATATATTTAAGTAGGGTGTGGCGGGGCACAGCCCCCTGCATTGGGTGAGTATGGGGGGGGGCAAAGCCCTAAACTTTATTTTGTGTTATTTTTTTTTTTTAATGGAGCAGTGATCCTGGGAAAAAAATCACTGTTCTGCGTATTCGGCATTTTGCTGTTTCAACATTTTAAGGTGAATTATACAGCGTTCGTTATTTTAAGCATTTGATGTTATAATATAGACCCAAAACAAACCATATTAACTGTTATATTAAAATGTAAGTGCTCAAGTGAATTACCTGACTGGTCTGCAGAAAGTGAATGTCATGCATGTACTTACAAAGTGTATTGGTCATGTCATGAAGCAAGTGTAAGTAATAAACCTTTGGAGTCCGATAGAACTTACTTACTATATACAAAAGCAAATTGTAAAATTTTTGATGCAAAACATATGTTGTTTTTAAATTTTGATAAGAATGCCCTCCCATAATTTTTTTTTCTCATTGCTGAACATCCCTACCATGGCATCATGAATGACTGAACCCTCAATATCTTAGTGTCTAAATTAATCTATATGTATCAGTAGTAGTTTTTTTTTTAATTCCTGGAAAGACACATTATCAACTAGTTCTTGCAAGTGGAACATCCTACACTGAAATTTAATGCATAGGATGATGTAGCAGTGAAACCACAATGTAGACAAGAAACTGGTCCTCTAAAGACGTAAGTTATTTTGCTTAACCATAATGCATTGTGGCTGCATGTAAATAACTTTCCAATACATACCATGGCATCACTTTGTGGTCTAATTAGAGAAAAACAAAACCTAAATAAACTATGAAATGAAAAAAAAATCAGACATCACACAGTAATCTTCACCTATTGCAAAACCACTAGCAACTTTAACACTAGAAGAATAATAGAAACTATAAAACAAACTTACTTCTTTAAAGTCCTGAGACTCTCTAAAGCTGTTTATCATGGTATACACTCATTTGATTGGCCGGTGGATAGCCAACCAGAAAATGTTCGAAAGCAGTGCAGCAAATCCTCCCAACTGCAAACACAATTTATGCGAAACGCAAAATACCCCCTCATTTTGACCCATGGTAGTGCTTGTTTAGGTGGTACAGTGGTCGAAATGTCGCATTCAGTGTCTTGTATGACATTCCGACAATTTGCCATGGAAAGATTTGACATTACAACTCGGTGTTATACCCGTTCAAGGTATGTTAGTTCGCTCAAATGAATGTATTCCATTTATCACATAGTCTACTCACAGCAGCAATAATTCACACATCGCCTTGGATGAATGGCATTTATCCTTCAGGGTGACACTTACATTACTTAGTATAAATATATTAATAAAATATATGTTGGAGCTAGTAGTTATTGCCTGAAATGTTTATTTATTTATTTAACATCTATTTACCGGGGAAGTCTGTCTGGGCAAATTTGCCCAATTTCAGTGGAGGCCTGGGGAGAAAAGCTCCATATAATAACAACATAACAGTCAGTATTTTCAAAAATATTGAAACAACAAGAGGAATGATAGTAATAAATCACGTAATAACATATCACAGTTGAAGTTAGTAATAAAGCTAACAGAATCACTTAGTAACACATATTTTGGCAGTTACACTTAGTAACAGAAATCATTCAGTGGAATAGTGTCTCAGAGATACAGTAGCTTAATACAATGGAGTAGTGTCTCAGATATGCCTGTTTGGTACTGTAAATTGTTATGCTTAATGTTATTATACCTATAATCACACAGGATCAGTAAGCGAATAGAGATATATTGAAAATGGAGATTGGGGGGGGGAGGGTGAGGATGGGAGTAAGTAAGGTATTCAGTAAGCATAGAGGTATAGTGAAAGTGGAGAATAGGAAGAGGGCGAGGAGGGAAGGAGGTATTCAGTAAGCATAGAGGTATAGTGAAAGTGGAGAATAGGAAGAGAGGGTGAGGATGGGAGTAAGTAAGGTATTCAGTAAGCATAGAGGTATAGTGAAAGTGGAGAATAGGAAGAGAGAGGGTGAGGAGGGGAGTAAGTAAGGTATTCAGTAAGCATAGAGGTATAGTGAAAGTGGAGAATAGGAAGAGAGAGGGTGAGGAGGGGAGTAAGTACGGTATTCAGTAAGCATAGAGGTATAGTGAAAGTGGAGAGTAGGGAGAGAGAGGGTGAGGATGGGAGTAAGTAAGGTATTCAGTAAGCACAGAGGTATAGTGAAAGTGGAGAATGGGAAGAGAGAGGGTGAGGATGGGATTAAGTACAGTATTCAGTAAGCATAGAGGTATAGTGAAAGTGGAACATAGGAAGAGAGAGGGTGAGGATGGGAGTAAGTACAGTATTCAGTAAGCATAGAGGTATAGTGAAAGTGGAGAATGGGAAGAGAGAGGGTGAGGATGGGATTAAGTACAGTATTCAGTAAGCATAGAGGTATAGTGAAAGTGGAACATAGGAAGAGAGAGGGTGAGGATGGGAGTAAGTACAGTATTCAGTAAGCATAGAGGTATAGTGAAAGTGGAGAGTAGGCAGAGAGAGGGTGAGGATGGGATTAAGTACAGTATTCAGTAAGCATAGAGGTATAGTGAAAGTGGAACATAGGAAGAGAGATGGCGAGGATGGGAGTAAGTACGGTATTCAGTAAGCAAAGAGGTATAGTGAAAGTGGAGAATGGGAAGAGAGAGGGTGAGGATGGGAGTAAGTACGGTATTCAGTAAGCATAGAGGTATAGTGAAAGTGGAGAATAGGAAGAGAGAGGGTGAGGATGGGAGTAAGTACAGTATTCAGTAAGCATAGAGGTATAGTGAAAGTGGAGAATAGAAGAGAGAGGGTGAGGATGTGAGTAAGTATGCTATTGAGTAAGCATAGAGGTATAGTGAAAGTGGAGAAGAGGAAGAGAGAGGGTGAGGATGGGAGTAAGTAAGGTATTCAGTAAGCATAGAGGTATAGTGAAAGTGGAGAATAGGAAGAGAGAGGGTGAGGAGGGGAGTAAGTAAGGTATTCAGTAAGCATAGAGGTATAGTGAAAGTGGAGAATAGGAAGAGAGAGGGTGAGGAGGGGAGTAAGTAAATTATTCAGTAAGCATAGAGGTATAGTGAAAGTGGAGAATGGGAAGAGAGAGGGTGAGGATGGGATTAAGTACAGTATTCAGTAAGCATAGAGGTATAGTGAAAGTGGAGAATAGGAAGAGAGAGGGTGAGGATTGGATTAAGTAAGGTATTCAGTAAGCATTGAGGTATAGTGAAAGTGGAGAACAGGAAGAGAGAGAGGGCGAGGATGGGAGTAAGTACGGTATTCAGTAAGCATAGAGGTATAGTGAAAGTGAAGAATCGGAAAAGAGAGGGCGAGGATGGGAGTAAGTACGGTATTCAGTAAGCATAGAGGTATAGTGAAAGTGGAGAATAGGAAGAGAGAGGGTGAGGATGGGAGTAAGTACGGTATTCAGTAAGCATAGAGGTGTAGTGAAAGTGGAGAATAGGAAGAAAGAGGGTGAGGATTGGAGTAAGTAAGGTATTCAGTAAGCATAGAGGTATAGTGAAAGTGGAGAACAGGAAGAGAGAGGGCGAGGATGGGAGTAAGTAAGGTATTCAGTAAGCATAGAGGTATAGTGAAAGTGGAGAATAGGAAGAGAGAGGGTGAGGATGGGAGTAAGTAAGGTATTCAGTAAGCATAGAGGTATAGTGAAAGTGGAGAATAGGAAGAGAGGGTGAGGATGGGAGTATGTACTGTATTCAGTAAGCATAGAGGTGTAGTGAAAGTGGAGAATAGGAAGAGAGAGGGTGAGGATGGGAGTAAGTACGGTATTCAGAAAGCATAGAGGTATAGTGAAAGTGGAGAATAGGAAGAGGGTGAGGATGGGAGTAAGTGGGTATTCAGTAAGCATGGAGGTATAGTGAAAGTGGAGAATAGGAAGAGAGAGGGTGGGGATGGGGTAAGTAAGGTATTCAGTAAGCATAGAGGTATAGTGAAAGTGGAGAGTAGGGAGAGAGAGGGCGAGGATGGGAGTAAGTAAGGTATTCAGTAAGCATAGAGATATAGTGAAAGTGGAGAGTAGGCAGAGAGATGGCGAGGATGGGAGTAAGTACGGTATTCAGTAAGCAAAGAGGTATAGTGAAAGTGGAGAATGGGAAGAGAGAGGGTGAGGATGGGAGTAAGTACGGTATTCAGTAAGCATAGAGGTATAGTGAAAGTGGAGAAGAGGAAGGGAGAGGGTGAGGATGGGAGTAAGTACGGTATTCAGTAAGCATAGAGGTATAGTGAAAGTGGAGAATAGGAAGAGAGAGGGTGAGGAGGGGAGTAAGTAGGGTATTCAGTAAGCATAGAGGTATAGTGAAAGTGGAGAATAGAAGAGAGAGGGTGAGGAGGGGAGTAAGTAGGGTATTCAGTAAGCATAGAGGTATAGTGAAAGTGGAGAATAGAAGAGAGAGGGTGAGGATGTGAGTAAGTATGGCATTCAGTAAGCATAGAGGTATAGTGAAAGTGGAGAATGGGAAGAGAGAGGGTGAGGATGGGATTAAGTACAGTATTCAGTAAGCATAGAGGTATAGTGAAAGTGGAGAATAGGAAGAGAGCGGGTGAGGATGGGAGTAAGTACGGTATTCAGAAAGCATAGAGGTATAGTGAAAGTGGAGAATGGGAAGAGAGAGGGTGAGGATGGGAGTAAGTAAGGTATTCAGTAAGCATAGAGGTATAGTGAAAGTGGAGAATAGGAAGAGAGAGGGTGAGGATGGGAGTAAGTACGGTATTCAGTAAGCATAGAGGTATAGTGAAAGTGGAGAATAGGAAGAGAGGGTGAGGATGGGAGTAAGTACAGTATTCAGTAAGCATAGAGGTATAGTGAAAGTGGAGAATAGGAAGAGAGAGGGTGAGGATGGGAGTAAGTACAGTATTCAGTAAGCATAGAGGTATAGTGAAAGTGGAGAGTAGGGAGAGAGAGGGCGAGGATGGGAGTAAGTAAGGTATTCAGTAAGCATAGAGGTATAGTGAAAGTGGAGAATAGGAAGAGAGAGGGCGAGGATGGGAGTAAGTAAGGTATTCAGTAAGCATAGAGGTATAGTGAAAGTGGAGAATAGGAAGAGAGGGTGAGGATGGGAGTAAGTAAGGTATTCAGTAAGCATAGAGGTATAGTGAAAGTGGAGAATAGGAAGAGAGAGGGTGAGGATGGGAGTAAGTACGGTATTCAGTAAGCATAGAGGTATAGTGAAAGTGGAGAATAGGAAGAGAGAGGGTGAGGATGGGAGTAAGTACAGTATTCAGTAAGCATAGAGGTATAGTGAAAGTGGAGAATAGGAAGAGAGAGGGTGAGGAGGGGAGTAAATCACATCCGTCAATCATCGCCTCGAGTATAAAGTAAAAGTCGAAGGAAATCAAGAAAAAGGTAAAGAGAAATCATCGAGTAATCAATGCTCGAAATTAAAATAAATGCGAGGAAAAAGATAAAAAAGTCGAGGATCAAAATTAATGCTCGAAATTAAATAAAATCGGCTCCAGAAAAAGTAAAGTCGAATCATCAAATCATCTTTCTCGAAATGCGTAAAGTCGTCGAGGAAAGCGAGATCCGGAATCATCAAATTAATAAAGATCATCAAAAATCATCGCTCGAAAGATCCGAAATCGCGTCGAAATTATCTCGAAATCATCGTCGAAATCCGGAAAAATTAAAGTCGAGATAAATCAATCTTTCCTCGAAAAATTAAATAAAAATCAGAATCGAAAATTAAAGATCGATCATCCAGTCATCTCCGGAAATCGTCATCGTCGGCAAGAGAATAAATCATCTTTTTCCTCGAAAAATAAAATCCAGAAAATAAAATTATCACTCGAAATCGTCGCGTCGAAATCAGGCAAAGATGAATCGGTCAAAATAAATATTAAATAAAGATCGTCGTCGAAACCAGAAAAATTAAAGGATAGATAAACCATCACTCGAAATTAAATCAAAAATCATCACGAGATCGAATCATCAGTATTAAATCATAAAGTAAAATTCGTCCGGAAAGGTAAAGATCGAATCATTATTAACAAAGTAAAGTGGAAAATCAGAAAATCCATCCGTCGAAATAAAGTGCGTCGAAGTCGATCCGGAAAAGCCAAAGGAAATATCAAATTAATCCTCGAAAATCAAATAAAAGTCGAGATTAAAGAAAATCATAAATAATAAGCGCAAAGTAAATTAAAGTAAATAAAGAAAAATTAAAGATCAGGTCAAATAAATAAAGTATCAGGAAAATTAAAGATCGAAATCCGTTAATCGCCGAATAAATAAAATCCCGAAAATCATAAAATTAATCTTTTCTCGAATAAATAAAGAAATCGATAAAGCAAAGCAGAGATAAGATAATCGATATCCTCGAAGTAAAGTCGAAAATTAAGATCAGTAAAATCAAAGTCATATGAAAGATGAAATCAGTCAAAGTCGTCATCGTCGAAAGTCAGATCGTCGTCATAAATCGTCGTCGGTAAAGGATCGAATCATCAATGTCCGCTTTCAAATTATAAAATCAGAAAAGATGAAAATCAATCAGTCGCTTTCTCGTCGTCGTCGAAATTAAGTCGAAATCATTAATCAAAGTATCGTCGATCCAGATCGAAATCATCGTCATCTTTTCATCATCGATCAGGCGTCGATTAAAGATCATTCGTAAAATATCGGCTTTCAAAGTCGTCGTCGAATCGATAAAGGATGGAAAATCAATTAATGGCTGTCGTCATCCGTCGATCAAATCGATAAAGGATCAATTCATCCGTCATCGCTTTCATAAATTATGTCGTCGAAGTCAGGCGCGTCGTCGAAATCAAATCATCACGTCGTCACTTTCCGTCGTCGTCGAAGAAACTCGGTAAAGATCGAATCATCGATATTAAAATCGTCGTCGGGCGAAATTAAAGGATCGTCATCAAATACTTCAAAGTCGTCGTCGTCGAATCATCACTTTATTAAAGTCGGGCGAATTAAAGGATCGATCATCCGTGTCGTCACTTCGAAGTGAAAGTCGATCAAGAAGATTCAGTCGAAATAAAGTGTCGATCGAAAGATTAAAGGATCGAGATCATCCGTTAATCGAAGTCGTCGATCCGGTAAAGGATCGAGATCGTCGATTAAATTATCGTCGTCGATAAAGGATGGATCATCAAATCAATCATTAAAGGATCGAATCGATTAAATAAACAAAGTCGTCAAAGTCGTCAAAGCGAATAGGTCATCGTCGTCGAAATCGTCGAAAGAAGTCCGTCAGGAAGAACCGATTAAAGGATCAGTCAATGATAAAATTAAAGTGGATCGTCCGTCTAATCAAATTAACCGAAAGATAAATTAAAGTCGATCCGGATCGAGATCATCAATTATCGAAGTCGTCGGATCGATCGTAAATTATTAACAAAGTCGTCGAAGTCGTCGAAAGCGGATCGAGTCCATCGATAATCTTTTCTCGAAATCGTCGTCGAAAGTCGAAGTGGATCATCCGGACCGAGATCGAAGTCGTCGTCCGGTCGGAAAGATTAAAGGATCAGATATTAAACAAAGGTCATCGTGAAATCAGGATAAGGATCGTCGAATTAAAGTCGTCAAAGTCGATTAAGGATCGGTCGTTATCGAAAGTCGTCAGATCAAAGTCGGTCATCAAATATTTTCAGTCGTCGTGGAAATTTCCGGAAAGCGAAGATCGTCGATCAATGCTCGAAGTCGTCGAAGTGAAAGTCAGAAGTCGAATCAATCAAAGTCGAAGGTCATGAAAAGTCGAAGTCGGAAAGATCGGGTGGAATCGTCGAAGTGTTTTCAGTGAAGATGGAAGTAAAGGAAGATTAAGGATCCGGATAAATTAAATTAAAGTCGATCCGGAAGATTAAAGGATCAGGATCGTCGAAAGGTCGTCGGAAAGTCGAAGATTAAAGGATCGAAGATCGTCAGTATCGTCGTCGTCGGAATTAAGGATCGAATCGTATCGTCACTCGAATCGTGTCGAATGAAGAAACCAGAAGATAAAGGAAGAATCATCTGGTGTTAATCACTCGAAATCGTAAATGCGATCAGAATTAAGGAAATCATCAAATCATCGGTAAAGAGATCGGGGAAATCATCCGGTATTAATAAATAAAATAAAAATCAAATAAACAAAGCGAGATCAAAAAACATCGTCAATCCGGAACAAAGAAATATTATCTCAAAATCTCAATAAATCCAGAAAAAACTAAAGGAAATCATCAAATTAATAAACCAAAGTGAAAATCAGATCAATAAAATCTTATCCGTAATCCGAAAGAAAAGGATCGAGGAAAATTAAAATCTTTTCTCAAAATAAATAGAGATAAATCAATATTAATCTTTTCTAAAATCAAAAATGGAAAATAAAGAATCAAAGAATCAAATAAAATCAATCAGGCGTAAAGAATAAAATCTCCGAAAATTAAAGATAAAGATCGATCAATCAGTAAATAAAGTAAAAATCGAAAATCCAGGATCCGGAATCCGTCAAAATTAATCTCGAAATAAAATAAAGGAAAAGCGGAAATCATCAAATCTTTCCTCGAATAAATCAAAATCGATAAAACAAAGATCAAAGATCGGAAATCAAAATCAATCCTCGAAATCGTCGTCGATAAAGATGGAATCAAAATCAGTATTAATAAAATCGAAAAATTAAAGGAAATCCGTCAAAATCATCATAAAGTAAATCGTCGAAATTAAAGATCATCTTATCTTTTTCCTCGAAGTATCCGGTAAAGATAAAATCAATCAAATCGTCGAAAAAATTAAAGATCGAATCATCAATAAAATCGTCGTCGTCAAAATCATTAAAGGATAAAGTCATCAGTATCTTTTCGATAAATAAAGTGAAGGATCGATCATCAATTATTAACCGAAAGGTCGTCAGGAAAAGATAAGTCATCAAAATCGTCGAAAGAAAATTTCCGGCGTAAGATAGATATCAAATTAATCAATGAAATCGTCGATCCGGTAAAGGATCGTCGTCGAAATATTTTCTCGAAATCAAAAGTCGATATTAATAAATAAAGAAGTATCGAAATCGTCGATAAAGATCCCGAAAATTATCGTCATTTCAAAGAATTAAAGGATCGAATTATCAATTAATGCTCAGGATCTCGTCGTCGGCGCATAAGATCGTCATCAAATTATCTTTTCTCGAAATCAAATAAAGTGTCGAAAGCAAAGGATCCGGAAATATCAATAATAAATTATAAAATCGTCGTCATCAGAAAAGGATCGAATTATCAAATTAACTCGAAATCGTCGGCATCAGAAAATCAGATCATCCGGTAAAATACCGAAGTCACGTCGTCGATCAGAAGATAAAGGATCGATCGTCGTCACTCGAAGTCGTCGATCGTCCGTCATCTCGAAGTCGTCGTCGAAATCAGAATTAAAGGATCGTCGTCGAATCAAAATCGTCGTCGTCAGATAAAGGATCTCGGTCATCAAATTAATCATCTTTTCTCGAAGTCATCATCAAAGTCGTCGTCGTCGGAATCGAAGATGAAGTCATCAAAGTGTCATCTTCGAAGTCGAATCCGTCGTCGTCGAAGTCGATCAGGAAAGTCAAAGGATCGAATCATCAAATTAAATAAAGTCAGAATCCGGGCGTAGATCCGGAAAGTGTCATCAAATCGAAATCCGGGCGTCGAGATCGTCGAAGTCGTCGAAGATTAAGGATCAGATCAAATTAATTTTCCTCGAAATTCGTCGTCGAAGCGGAATCATCGAAATCGATAATCGGTCGTCGTCGTCAGACGATCAGTCCGTCTATTAAAGGTCATAAAGTGGAAATCAGGGAATTAAAGGATCGTCGATCGTCGAAGTCGTCGGGCGAAAGTCGATCGTCGATCGAAGTCGTCGGGCGTAAAGTCGTCAGTCGAAGTCGTCGATCCGGAAAGGATCGGATCAATTAAATCGTCGTCGAAATCCGGATCGAATCATTAAATCGTCTTTTTCTCGAAGTCGTCGTCGAGGATCGGTCATCCGTCGAAGTCGAAGTCGAGTCGAAGATAAAGTCGATCGTCAATCGAAGTGAAGTCGAAGAATTAAGGATCGAGATCATAAATTGTCGTCATAAAGTCATAAAGTAAAGTCGGGCAAATCATCAAATTTTTCCTCGAAAGTGAAGTCAGAAGTGTCGTCGATAAGGATCGGATCCGTCATAAAATCGTCGAAGGTTCGAGGATCGAATCATCAAATCATCCACTTTCTCGAAGGTAAAATAAAGTAATCAGGAGAAATGAGATCGAATCGAAAATCAGTGTCAAAATTAAATTAAAAGTCGAGTCGGGAAAAGAAAAGATGAGATAAAATCAATCACTCGAAAAGTCTCAAATCAAAGTCGAAAATCAGGAAAAACGGAAGGAAATCATCCGTCATCTTTCTCGGAAATAAAATGAAGAAAAAGCGGAAATCATAAATTAACAAAATAAAATAAAATCGGAAGGATGGAAAATCATCAAAATCAATAAAGAATAAATAAAAAGTCGAAATCCGGTAAAGAGATCGGATCAAAATTAAATAATACTCGAAATCGTCATCGATAAAGTCGAAATCATCAAAAAATTTTCCTCGAAATCGTAAAAAGTCGAAAAGCGAGATCAAAATCAAAAATAAATTAATGCTTTCTCGAAGTAAAATCATTAAACAAAGCAGATCCGGAAATCATCGATTAATTAATCACTTTCTCGAAATAAATAAAATCAAAATCGGAAAAAGGTAAGGATCGAATCATCAATCAAAATACAGAAATTAAAGGAAATCAATCTTTCATCATCGTCATCAAAATTAAAGATAAATAAAATCTTTTCTCGAAATCGTCGTCGGCAGATCGAAATCATCAATCTTTTCTCGTCGTCGTCGAAATCCAGAAAATTAAAAATCATCAATCCTCGAAATCATCGTAATCAGAAGTAAAGATAAAATCCATGTCCATAAAATATCGTCGTCGGCTCCGTAAAGATCGATCCGTCAATCTTTCAAAATATCGTCGTCGGAAAATAAAGTAAAGATCCAGTCATCGATAAAACTCGAAATCGTAAAAATCAAAGTCGAAAAGATGAGATAAAATCATCAATTAATGCACAATAAAGATCCGTCAGAAAAATAAATTAAGTCGATCATCATCCGTCATCACAAAATTACGTAAAGTCGATAAAGGAAAATCGTAAATTAAATTATTAAAGGGATTCGATATTCTCGAAGTCGTCGTCGAAGATGAGATCGGTATAAAATAAATCATATCAAAGTCGAATTAAGGATCGATCATGATTATCGAAGTAAAGTGAAGAAGTAAATCAAATCGTCATCACTTTCCGTCGTCGTAAATTTCCGGTAAAGGATCGATCATCAATTAATCAATCGTCGTCCGGTAAAGTCGATACATCAAATTAATAAAATTTCGTCGTCGATAAAGAAAATTCATAAAGTATCGTCCTCGTCCGGTAAAGATCGATATCCGGTATCGTCGTCGAAATCAGAAGATTAAAATCAATCTCGAAAATCGTCGTCGGAATTAAGATCGAGATCATCGTCATCTTTTTCATAAAGTCGAAATTAAAGGATCCGTCAATTGTCATATTTCTCGAAAAATATCGTCGTCGTCCGTTCATCAAAGTCGTCATGATAAAGTCGTCGTCATTTCGGATCGAATCGTCGATTAACAAAGTCGTAAAAGTGAATAAGGATCTCGTCGTCGAAGTCGTCATCGGTGAATTAAAGGATCAGATCGTCAATCAAGTCGTCGTCGGCTGGATCGTCATCAATAAAGATCGATCGTCAATCGTCGTCGATAAAGGATCGATCATCGTGTCGTCCATCAAAGTCGTCGTCGACAGATCGATCGTCAATTATCGTCGTCGTCAGGATCGAATCATCACGTCATCCGGGTCCGTCGTCGTCGATTTCGATAAGATCGGAATATTCTCGAAGTCGTCGTCGATCAGGATCGGAAATCATCGACAATCGTCGTCGGCATAAAGGTCCGTCGTCGTCGTCGTCGTCAAAGTCGTCGGTCATCAAATTAATCGTCGAAGTCGTCGACTCGTAAAGGAAATCATCGTGTCGTCATATCAAAGTCGTCGAAATTAAAGATCCGATAATCGTCATGAAAAGTCGAAGATCCGGGCGTCGTCGAAAAGTGTCGTCGTCAAAGTCGGTAAAATTAAAGGATCGAATCGTCCGTCGTGAAGTCGAAGATTAAAGGATCGAGATCGTCAATCGTCGAAGTCTGTCGGGTAAAGGATCGTCGTCGATTGATAAAGTCGTCGTCGATCGAATTAAAGGATCGGCGTCAATCGTCGAAGTCGTCGAAGTCGTCGGGTGGATCGATATCGTCGTCGTCGAAGTCGTCGAAATCAAGATCGTCGTCAATCGAAGTCGTCGAAAGTCGTCGAACGAATCATCCCGTCGTCACTCGAAGTCGTCGTCGTCGAAACTGAAGTCATCGTCGTCGTCGTCGGAAGATTGAATCATCGGGTCAAGTCGTCGGTCGAAAGGATCGGTCTGGTCGTCGTCGTCGAATCGTGTCAATGCGCCATCGAGTCGTCAAAGTCGACGATCAAAAATCCCATCCGTCAAAATCAAATAAATCGGTAAAGGAGATCATCAGTAATCACTCGAAATCATCCGTCAGAAAATTCAAAGGTAAAGATCCGGAATCCGTCAGTAAATCACTCGAAATCTCAAATAAAATCGAAAATCCGGAAAAGGTAAAGAGATCGATCCATCAAATCACTCAAAATCATCATCATCCGGAAAAAACCGGGAAATATCCGTCATAAAGATAAATGAAATCGATAAACAAAGATCAGCAAAGATCAAAATCATCAGTAATTATCCTCCGTCATCATCCATCGAAAGGTAAAAATCCGCATCAGTAATCATCACTCGAAATCGTCAAAAAATCGAAGAAAAGATGGAAAAATCAATAAAATCTTCAAAATCATCGGTAAAGAATCATCGCAATCAATATTTTTCCCTCGAAATCATCCATCGGCGTAAAGAGATCGAATCATCAATCCTTTCTCAAATAAAAATCAGAAAATTAAAGAGATAAAGTCATCAATCACTCGAAATCATCGTCGTCAGGCGTAGAGATAAAGTCATCAATACAAAATCATCAAAATTTCCGGCAAATTAAAGATCGAAATCCATCAATCATCACCATCTCCGTCGATCCAGAAAAAGATCAGTCATCAAAAATTATCACTTTCATCATCGTCATTTCGGCGTAAAGATCCGAATCATCAATAAAATCATCCGTCGAAAAGATAAAGATAAATTATCAAAATCATCAATCAGAAAATCAATCATCCCGTATCGTCATCGAAAAATCAATCATCATCGAAATCAAAAATCCAGATCAAAATTAAATAAAATATCCGTTAAAGTCGAATCAATCAATCTTTCTCGAAGTCATAAAGTCGGCTCAGGCGCGTAGATGATATCCATTAATAAAGTCGTCGTCGAAGATCCGGCAAGATCGAAATCATCAATCAAATCTTTTCTCGAAGTCGTCATCATCAGGCAAGATCCGAAATCATCAATATCAAAGTCATCTTCAGGTCGAATCATAAATTATCACTTCGTCGTCGTCGAAATCAAAATTAAAGATCAAAGTCATCGTCGAAAAATCTCGAAGTCGTCGCGTCGAAGATCAGGTAAAGAGATCGATCATTATCGAATCGAAGTCGTCGTCAGATCCCGGCAAGGATCGGTCATCATCCGTCGTCGCCGAAGTAAAGTAAAAGTCGAAGACTCACGAAGATACATCAAAGATCAATCTTTTCTCGAAGTCGTCGTCGATCAAAAGATAAAGGAAATCATCAAATCATCGTCGAAGATGGAAGATATTAATAAAATCGTCGACCAGAAGGTAGATCGAATCATAAATTAAATATTAAATCGTCGAAATCCGGTGAATCGAATCGTCGATATCCGGAAGTAAAGTGGAATCAAAGTCGAAATTAAAGGATCGATCATTAATCGTCGTCAGAAGCAAAGGAATCATCCGTAATCGTCGTCGTCGTCCGGTAAGGAAGTCGTCGTCGGAAGTCGTCGTCGAAGTCAGGGCGTAAAGGTCGGATCCGGTAATTAAATAAAGTCGTCGTCGAAATCGAAATTGAGATCGAATCCGTCGAAAAGATAAAGTCGGAAAGCAAGATCGAATCATCCGGTCAATCGAATCGTCGCGTCGACAAAGATTAAGGATCGTCAAATGTCGTCGTCGTCGATCCGGAATTAAAGGATCGATCGTCGATAAAGTCGTCATGAAGTCGGAAGATAAAATCGTCAATTAACGTCGTCGAAATCAAAAGATAAGGATCGTCATAAATTAAAGGATCGATCGTCGATCGTTATCGTCGTCGAAATCGTCAATGTCGATCCGGATCGATCGTCAGTCGTCGTCGTCGGCGTCGTCGATCTCATCGTCCGTCGTCGTCGAGATCATTAAGGATCGAATCATCAGTGTCGTCGATAGATCGTCGTCGTCCGTCGTCAAAGATCGGTCATCCGATGTCACCGGAAATCGTCGAATCGTCAAAAGATTAAAGATCGATAAAGTAAATTAAGATCGTCATCGTCGTCGTCGGCTCAGAAGATTAAGGATCGATAAATTAAAGATATCCGGTAAAGTCATATCAAAGAATAAATAAAGTCGTCGATCATCGATGAAGTCGGTTCCGGTGGATCGAATCGTCAGTCGTCGTCGTCCGGTAAAGGTCGGATCCGTAAATCTTCAAGATAAAGTCGTCGTCGTCGGCAAGGATCAATTAAAGTCGTCATCAAACAAGGATCGTCGAAATCGTCGAAGTGATAAGGATCGAATCGAAAGGTCGTCGGCGAAAGATAAAGGATCGGGCCATCCGATATTAAAATACCCTCGAAATAAAATCCCGAGAAATCCAGGCGAGATCGGGAAATCATCAGTAATACCGAAATCATCATCCGGCTCGAAGGTAAGATCCGAATCATCCCAATCATCGAGATCGAAAATAAATAAAAAATCGAAAATCGAAAAATGAAAGATCGGAATCTCGAAAAATCTCATCAAAAATCGAAAACTCCAGAAAATTAAAGATCCCGGAAATCTGAAATGTCCATCGGCTTATCATCAAAAAATAAAGTCGAAATCATCATCACTTTCCTCAAAATCATCGTCGTCAGAAAAAATTAAGATCAGTCCTCCATCATTAATAAAATCATCGTCATCGGCAAACAAAGGCATCATCCATCATCTTTTCTCAAAATCAAAAAATCTCAAAAATTAAAATCATCAAATAATGCCAGAAATCGCAAAAATCCGGCAAATCCAGAGTAAAGAAGAGGTCATCCATCATCACTTTCCTCAAAAAAGAATCATCATCGATAAAAGTCGAATAAATTATTAAATAAAATAAAGTCGAAATAAACTCGAGATAAAATCAATCCCTCAGAGAATCATCATCGGTAAAGATCGATCCGTTCATCAAAATTAAAGTCGACAAATAAGAATCGATCATCAATATTAAATCTTTTCTCGAAAATCGTAAAATCAATCAGAAAGATCGCAAAGATCGATAAAATTAATCAATCTTTCGAAATCATCGTCATCAACAAAGCAGATCAGATAAACAATCTTTTTTCCTCGAAAATCATCATCAGGCGTAAAATCATCAGTGTCATCTTTCGAAGTCATCATCCGTAAAGTCGGAAAATCAATCTTTCAGAAATCGTCGTCGTCCGGCGCGTCGTCGTCTCATCAAATGTCATCACTCCGTCGTCGTCGGCGTAAAGATCGATCCGTCGTCGTCACTCGAAATCGTCGTCGTCGGCGCAAAGATCGTCATAATCGTCATCATCGAAAAGTCGAAAATAAAGATCCGGAAATAAATCAATCAATCAAATCATCGCAAAGAAAATTAAGATCACGTCATCCCGATATTAATCACTTTCTCAAAGTCATAAAAGTCGTCGAAAATCATAAAGTATTAATCATATCAAAGTCGTCGCGTCGATCGAAGATAAAATATCACGTCATCTTTCCTCGCAAAAAGTCGGCGTCGAATTAAAATCCGTCAAATTAATTAAATACTCGAAGTCAAATCAAAGTCGATAAAGATCGAATCATCAAATTAAATCGTCGGAAATCCGGGGCGAATCATCGTCCGCTTTCAAATCGAAAGGAAATTAAAGGATCCGGATCCGGGTCAAAGTATTATCGAAGTCGCGTCGGCTCCAGAACAAATTAAGGATCGAATCAAATAAATATTAAATATCGAAAATCGTCGTCGAATCATGAGATCCGGAATCATCATCGTCATCGTCGAAGTAAAGCAAAGCAGATCGAATCCGGCAATCAATCTTTTCTCGTCGTAAAGTCGAAATCGAAAATTAAGGATCGAGTAAAATCAAGTATCTTTTTCCTCGAAGTCGTCGTCGATCAGGTAGATCGAATCGTCAGTGTCGAAGTATCGTCGTCCGGAATCGTGGATCGTCATCATCCGTCAATCGAATCAAAGTCAATCGGCGATAAAGATCGATAAAATTAATTAATCTTTTTTCAAAGTCGTCGTCGGAAAAGGATCGTTATCAGTCGAAGTCGTCGTCGAAAGATTGAGGATCGGCGAATCCGTCGATCGTCATATCAAAGTCGTCGTCGTCGAGATCTTTTGTCGAAAGTAAAATCAAAATAAAGTCGTCGTCGATCCGGAACAATATCAATCGTATCGTCGATCCGGAATTAAAGAATCAATCTTTCCTCGAAGTCGTCAAAATTTCGAAATTAAGATCGGAATCGTCGATCAAGGCGTTATAAATTAATGTGCAAAGTCAGAAGATCCGGTGTCGAAGTCGTCGATCGAAGTCGTCGATAAAGTCGAATCATCCGTCGAAGTCGTAAAGGATCGGATCGTCGATTAATCGTCGTCAGGAAGATGAAGGATCGTCGTCATCGAATATCGTCGAAAGTCGGAAATTTCAGAAAGGATCGGTCGTCGGTGTCAATAAAGTAAATCAGGATCGTCATCAAATTATTCGTCGTCGTCGAAAACGGTGTCGAATCGTCAATTAAGGATCGAATCCGTGTCGTCGAAGTCGAGGATCCGGGTCGTCGATTAATTAATAAATTCGTCGTCGATCGGGAATTAAAGGATCGGTCGTCGTCGTCGAAGTCGTCGTCGGTCAGGATCGAATCGTCTATCATCTTCGAAGTCGTCATCGATCAGGTCGAAGATTAAAGGATCGAATCGTCGAATTATTCCTCGAAGTCGTCGTCGATAAGGATCGAATCCGTCAAGTATAGTGAAAGTTATGAATAGGAAGAGAGATGGTGAGGATGAGTGTAAGTAAGGTATTCAGTAAGCATAGAGGTATAGTGAAAGTGGAGAACAGG
This sequence comes from Protopterus annectens, assembly GCF_019279795.1. Classification (NCBI taxonomy): domain Eukaryota; kingdom Metazoa; phylum Chordata; order Ceratodontiformes; family Protopteridae; genus Protopterus; species Protopterus annectens. Next base: position 540,122,731 of record NC_056738.1, on the reverse strand, counting down.
AAGAGAGAGGGTGAGGATGGGAGTAAGTACGGTATTCAGTAAGCATAGAGGTATAGTGAAAGTTATGAATAGGAAGAGAGAGGGCGAGGATGGGAGTAAGTACGGTATTCAGAAAGCATAGAGGTATAGTGAAAGTGGAGAACAGGAAGAGAGAGGGTGAGGATGGGAGTAAGTACGGTATTCAGTAAGCATTGAGGTATAGTGAAAGTTATGAATAGGAAGAGAGAGGGTGAGGATGGGTGTAAGTAAGGTATTCAGTAAGCATAGAGGTATAGTGAAAGTGGAGAATAGGAAGAGAGGGTGAGGAGGGGAGTAAGTACGGTATTCAGTAAGCATAGACGTATAGTGAAAGTGGAGAATAGGAAGAGAGAGGGTGAGGATGGGAGTAAGTAAGGTATTCAGTAAGCATAGAGGTATAATGAAAGTGGAGAACAGGAAGAGAGAGGGTGAGGATGGGAGTAAGTACGGTATTCAGTAAGCATAGAGGTATAGTGAAAGTGGAGAATAGGAAGAGAGAGGGTGAGGAGGGGAGTAAGGTTCAGTAAGCATAGAGGTATAGTGAAAGTGGAGAACAGGAAGAGAGAGGGCGAGGATGGGAGTAAGTACGGTATTCAGTAAGCATAGAGGTATAGTGAAAGTGAAGAATAGGAAGAGAGGGCGAGGATGGGAGTAAGTAAGGTATTCAGTAAGCATAGAGGTATAGTGAAAGTGGAGAATAGGAAGAGAGAGGGTGAGGATGGGAGTAAGTAAGGTATTCAGTAAGCATAGAGGTATAGTGAAAGTGGAGAACAGGAAGAGAGAGGTGAGGATGGGGAGAAGTACGGTATTCAGTAAGCATAGAGGTATAGTGAAAGTGGAGAACAGGAAGAGAGGGTGAGGATGGGAGCAAGCACGGTATTCTATAGGCTTTGAGGTATAAAGTGAAGTTATGAATAGGAAGAGAGGGTGAGGATGGGAGTAAGGTATTCAGTAAGCATGGGGGTATAGTGAAAGTGGAATAGGAAGAGAGAGTGTGAGGATGGGGTAAGTAAGGTATTCAGTAAGCATAGAGGTATAGTGAGAAAGTGGAGAACAGGGAAGAGAGGTGAGGATGGGAGTAATACGGTATTTAGTAAGCATAGAGGTATAGTGAAAGTGGAGAATAGGAAGAGAGAGGGTGAGGATGGGAGTAAGTACGGTATTCAGAAAGCATAGAGTTATAGTGAAAGTGGAGAACAGGAAGAGATAGGGTGAGGAGGGGAGTAAGTAAGGTATTCAGTAAGCATAGAGGTATAATGAAAGTGGAGAACAGGAAGTGAGGGGGTGAGGATGGGAGTAATACGGTATTTAGTAAGCATAGAGGTATAGTGAAAGTGGAGAATAGGAAGAGAGAGGGTGAGGATGGGAGTAAGTACGGTATTCAGAAAGCATAGAGTTATAGTGAAAGTGGAGAACAGGAAGAGATAGGGTGAGGAGGGGAGTAAGTAAGGTATTCAGTAAGCATAGAGGTATAGTGAAAGTGGAGAATAGGTAAAGAGAGGGTGAGGAGGGGAGTAAGTAAGGTATTCAGTAAGCATAGAGGTATAGTGAAAGTGGAGAATAGGAAGAGAGAGGGTGAGGATGGGAGTAAGTAAGGTATTCAGTAAGCATAGAGGTATAGTGAAAGTGGAGAATAGGAAGAGAGAGGGTGAGGATGGGAGTAAGTGCAAAGGTATTCAGTAAGCATAGAGGTATAGTGAAAGTGGAGAATAGGAAGAGAGAGGGTGAGGATGGGAGGCAAGGTATTCAGTAAGCATAGAGGTATAGTGAAAGTGGAGAATAGGAAGAGAGAGGGTGAGGATGGGAGTAAGTAAGGTATTCAGTAAGCATAGAGGTATAGTGAAAGTGAAGAATCGGAAAAGAGAGGGCGAGGACGGGATTAAGTAAGGTATTCAGTAAGCATAGAGGTATAGTGAAAGTGGAGAATAGAAGAGAGAGGGTGAGGATGTGAGTAAGTATGGTATTCAGTAAGCATAGAGGTATAGTGAAAGTGGAGAAGAGGAAGAGAGAGGGTGAGGATGGGAGTAAGTACGGTATTCAGAAAGCATAGAGGTATAGTGAAAGTGGAGAATAGGAAGAGAGAGGGTGAGGATGGGAGTAAGTACAGTATTCAGAAAGCATAGAGGTATAGTGAAAGTGGAGAATAGGAAGAGAGAGGGCGAGGATGGGAGTAAGTAAGGTATTCAGTAAGCATAGAGGTATATAGGAAAAGAGAGGGTGAGGATGGGAGTAAGTACGGTTTTCAGAAAGCATAGAGGTATAGTGAAAGTGGGAACAGGAAGAGAGAGGGTGAGTATGGGAGTAAGTACTGTATTCAGTAAGCATAGAGGTATAGTGAAAGTGGAGAATAGGAAGAGAGAGCGAGGATGGGAGTAAGTATGGTATTCAGTAAGCATAGATGTATAGTGAAAGTGGAGAATAGGAAGAGAGAGGGTGAGGAGTGCAGAAATGTCTTCAGCCTGGTGATGAACAGAAGCATAACCAGTTGTCATTTAGGTGGGACTTTAGCAGTTTTTTGAAGTGCGTTAGGTTTGCTGTGTTTAGTATGTTCTGGGGGGAGGGGTGGAGTTCCATGATTTAGTTATGTAGTTAGAATATAGAGAGTCTCCGAAGCTGTTGGATTTTGTAACTTTGAGTAGTAATTTTTTTGAGGATCGTAGAGTCCTGCTATTGAGGTGGATTTGTACTAGGTTCTGTAGGGAGTGACATTTGTCGGGTTGGTGAATGGGGTATGGTAAGCTGGTTTAGAATTAATAGGTTGGGCAGCTCTAGCCATTTGAGTTGTTACAGAGCAAGACAATGACGGGTTCTGTGGGACCAGTTAGCAGCAAATCTGGCTTTCTTATGGTAGCATGATTCAGGTTTGCTTAAGTCTGATTTTTTGAAGTTAGGAAATATAAAGGAGGTGTAGAGTAACGTGGATAGTAGGTGAGTACTGGCAATAGCTTGTCTGGAAGAGTTTGTTAAGAAAGGTTTTATTCTTTAATGGGAACCTAATTTAATGTGGGCCTTTTTAATGGCATGAGGTATATGTTTGTCAAATTTTAACGTATCATCTAGAATGATAACTAGTAGCTTGGTTTCTGAGGTGGATTTAATTAGAGTGTGATTGGACGAGGTGATTGTAAAGTCATGGTTGGGGAAGTTTGTTTTGTGGCATTGGTTAGGGAACAGCATTAGTCTGGTTTTGCTGGGACTAAGGATGAGCTGGTATTTTTCTAAGAAAGACTCGATCGCAGTGAAAGATTTTTGCGTATTGTCTTGTAGTTGTTTTAGGGTAGGTGTGGTGCAGATGACAGTAGAGTCATCTGCATATTGTATGATGGAAGCAAGGTTAGTAGCTTTGTGTGGGTTATTGGTCAGAACTGTGAAGAGCAGATTCCCAAGAATTGAGCATTGTGGAACACCTACTGTAATGGGAAGTGAGGAGGAGAGGTCATCTTGCCATTTGACTGATTGATAGTGGTGAGACAGGTAATTTTGGAACCAAATGAGAGTGTTTCTAGATATGTCAAGTGATGCAAGTTCATGTAGGAGTTGATCATGGGACACTGTGTCAAATTCCTTTGACATGTCAAGAAATATTGAGGCAACCATTTGGCCATTGTTTTTAGCTGGTTTACAGTATTGGTAAATTTGAGCAGTGGCATGGTGGTACTATGGTCTGGTCAAAGTCCATGTTGTGCATGGGAAAGAAGCTTATTAGATAGTAGGTGTTGCATCAGTTGAGAGTGGATGCACTTTTCTAAGATTTTAGAAAGTGGGGATAGTATAGATATTGGCTTATAGTTAGATGGTTCTAGTGAGGAGCCTCCTTTGTGGAGTGGGATTACATAGGAGGTTTTCCAGATTTTATGTACATTACTGTTCGGTGATAGATCTATTGATCAGTATTGAAATTGAGTAGCAGATGACATCAACTGCTAATCTGAGGTAGTTGTTTGGCAGCTTGTCGGCGGCAAGGGTTGTTGGTTTCAGTTGGCTTAGCAATTTCTTTATTGTACTTGGTTTTTTGGACGGGTTTAAGAGAGAGAGAGAGGTACCTGAATCCATGATAGTAAGGAGGGTGATTTGTTGCAGGCTATTTTTGAGTGACAGGATGGAGTTTATGAAAAATTAGTTAAAGTGAGATGCTATGTTTTCTTCTGTGTTTTTGATATTAGGGGATGGGGTAGGGGTGTAGCCTGGATGGATAAGCTGACTGATGGAGGCCCAGAAGTTTTGTGGGTTGTTTTGGTGCTTGGACTGATTGTTTTTATAGTACAGCTTTTTATCAGTTCTGATTTGCTTTTTGCAGACATTTCTTAGGTGGTGGTAGGTGTCTAGGGAATGTTTTGATTTGTTGGTTATATGTTGATACCAGAGTTTGTCTCTGTTCTAGCAGCTGTTTGGTTTCATTAGAGAGCCATGGGCAGTTGCTAATTTTTGTTCTTATGTGTCTTATGGGTGGAAGTGTATTTAGAACATCAAGAAATATGTTATTAAAATAATGGACTACTAAATCTAGTGGGAGGTATTTTAATGGGGACATTCTGTAAAAATCTGGACAGTTTAGAAGTAGGGAAGGTGAGTGTATATGAAATAGACTATGTTACACTGCCTTTTTGACAGTACTTGCTAAGTGCTTTATGGCTTTGAAAGCCAGAAAACACTTAGCGCTTTTTTTTTTTCTTTTTTACTGTGGCTAGTAGTATATGGAGCAGATAAAGCTCCATGTACTACAAAGAATTAGGATCAGGTTGCCGATCCTAACCTACTAATATGTATTCTTGATACGGATGCCATAATTCACCTCTTGAGATTCACTCTTGAGGTGAATTTCTTGGCATCCATGTCTCAAACGCATAATAAGTCGGTTGGGGTCGACGACTCAATCATATTCATCTATATTATACATTAGTATGGATTACTGTTATAAGAAGGAATACTATAAATGGAAGCTATAAATACTAAACGTAGAAATGCAGCTTCTACAAATACAGTCTTATTGCACGGGGGAGTTAAAGTTTTTGGGAAGAATGGAAAGAGAGTTATTTAAAGAGCCTACCATGTATTTGAACAGTAAATATTATAAAAAAAGGCCAAAAGCAAAAATGTCATAGTCAACTACAGAACACTAATTCTGGTTTAAAAAGACTCCATATTTTTGAGCTTGCCTTCAAGACAAAGTCTCAGAGATCAAAGTTTGACTCTGGTCACTTTGTAAAAGATTCTGTAATCTGTGGAATGGATTTTCACCCTTCTTGACTCTCT